>NC_049982.1:19965031-19972822 GCF_000003815.2 Branchiostoma floridae
TTTCAGAGATAAAGAACGAATTTTCTTACTTGTTGTATATTTTGTCGTCTTTTATGTTATACTTTTACGTATTGCGCAATATCTGAATCATAAAAAATCGAAGAAAATAACAAAACAGTGACGCAGTGAACGAACGCAGCAATGCCGCAAGCGTGCCGCACGTCAAGTGAGAGGGGGCCTTTAGCAACCACGTGGTACGATACTGATTACGATAACCAATAGTTCACCTTAAGAACGTTGTTTTAAATGTGTCAAACTATATTGAAGACGAGGACGATTAATGTCCAGCTTCATACAAAGTCCTTACCTGTTCGATGAGCAGGTTGCAGATCTCCTGTAGCAGGACGATGATCCTGGGTGCGGTGTTGTAGAACTTGGAGTTACTCCAGACGAGACAGACGGTGTGCATCAGCGCAGGCATGGCCTTGGCGTACTCGTCAAACTCAAACTCCTGAAGGTCGTCCATCTGGTTACTCACAGGCTTCAGGTACATGGTGATATCCTTGGCCTCGGTTACAGCTGGAGACACATGAGAATGGATTTAGGGATTTAGACTTTATAAACTTCGTAAAGTTTCTAGATTTGCTCGACTTTGGCAATACTCTACCTATCTTAAGTACGACACTTGTTCTTGGAAGGGATGAGGCCATTACAATGCTTTTGACTTTTGAGTCCTTTAATTCACTGTATTCCATTTTCATGAATGTTTTCATTGGCCCGAAAAACCTTAGACGTCACGCCGGTTTAATCAAGTCTCTGTTTTCTGTGACATTGTGTATATCTATGAGTCAAGTGGTACATCATCACGATAATGTATTGTTTTTTGTTTGTTTGTTTGTTTGTTTGCTTGTTTGCGGATATTCGACGGTATAGGTACAAACACCACCTACCGTGCACCACGTCTGTAAACAGGTCCTTGAAGGCAGGGAAGTAGCTGCTGTTCATCCTCTCCAGCAGCTGGCCCATCTTGCGGACACGGGGCTGGCGCAGCTGGGCGGCATCATAAAGGGATATCATTCTCACATTTCATAGGGTCAAGTTTTGAGGAAGAAAAAGTTTAATAGTGGAAAAACACCCAAAAAATTGAAAATGATTCTTATTTGAAATTGCACAAAACCTGAATTAAGAAGGAGACAAAGATATGTAAACGCACTCTGCTTTTTCAACACATAATTATTGCAGTATCCGCTAAGAACAATAAGAAAATAATCCCTGACCTAAACTTCTTCTTGGAGAGACATGTAAAGAGAACGCTAAAGTAAACAAGAGGCTGTAAAAGCGGTATAGAATCATAAATGGGTATATACGGGGTGTAAAGAAGTCGGAAGATGACAACCAAGAGTAAAAAGAGAGGACAAGATGACAGTATGTGCCTATGTCCGACTCATTTTACCGCAGTTCATTCTTCAGCAGTCTCTGGCGGCTCGTACATAGCTATGATATTTCTAGGCTAATCTAGAATGCTGTCTTGTACATATTCTATGTTTTTCACGTTTGTCTTGGTTTCATATGGGCCAGTGAGTGCCTGAGATAAAGAAATGAAGTAAAGCGCCACCTGTTCATAGATGCACTCCAGGTTGGAGCAGCGTGAGTTCCAGAAGGTGATCTCCACGTCAGGCCCGGGGTGCAGACCGGCCAGCAGCGGCGCAGCGGAGTCCTTCTTCAGCACCTCCCTGATCTGGTGCGACCAGTCGATGATCATGGACTCCAGCGAGTGCAGCAGGACACGGTTGGTGTAGTTGTCCTCGTAGAAGTCGTCCTCGTGAGGAGACCTAGAGGCGAAGTAGATTTTTTAATGTCTTTTCTGGTGCTCCGAACATCTTCTATTGTGGTTTGTTTTTTAACGGAGTGCTGTAAATGCATTTAAGTTCGCGAGGATTTAATTTCTCGGTAGCAGGAAAAAGGACTTTTCACGGTGGTTTTAAGTTCGCGGTAACGCCATGCACTGTAGTCTCTAGACTGAAGTCTGTGGCCACACAAACATAGAGAAATGTGCTACGGCGAAACTTCTCTAGGATATGATATATAGTTAGTAATCATTAGCCGCATTACTAATTGGGTACCTATTGGCTGGCAAAATACACCAGATTATTATCATTATTATTATCAATCGGTATGGCCTGATTCAATTATCCCTTTCATTTCTTTATTTCCTCCTCCGGATCCCTACCTAATGTATTCCACCCTATCCTGTCGTCAATTCTAAACCCTTGTAATTTCCGTGTTCATCACTTATTTTCGATAGATACGTCAACAACATTGATACGATTCTTTAAACTGGCCCAAGATATGTGACGCCTTACCCTTCCCGGCTGTCGTACCCATCGTCCGGTTCCGCGGCGTCTTCGATCTTCTCGGCGCCCTCGGGCAGAGGCAGCAGCGTCTTACCCTTGACTTGTCCTCCGACCACGTACACCTGGCTCTTCAGGTTGTGCACATGACGCAGCACGTCCTGGGACACCACTGTCGGCCAGCCCTTGTGGTTCCTCTCGTTAGACAGGAGAGGTGCCAACACCTACACAACATGGTATGGGGAAGTGGGATTGTCATGCCAAACCGTTACACATGTATTACTAGTACCTCCTCCAAAACAGAGGTATTGTTTTAGGTTTGTTTGCGTGTTTATTTTTGTTTGTTTGCCTGTGTGTTTTTTTTCTTGGTGTGTATTCAGGTTTATTCCCACCAGCCCGGATCCAAATTTGTTCCCGGATTGAGTTGTAACTGGAGACTAGCGGGCCCGCGGGATGCGAAGGTTGAACTGACATGCGCCCAAATGTCTGCGGCAGTTATTTTTTATATTGCAATATTTATCTATCTCAACACATTCAAGCAAACTATTTGTTTTTATCTTTAAGATGTCCTACTTGCGAAGTGCTGCTCCTTCTGTCTGTGGAATTGGAAGGGCCGCAGAGCAGTATGGGGAAGGGGGTGAAGTCTGTCATTTCTGATTGCCCCGTTGAATAATATGGCGCTACACAAATGGTAACACTAACAGTCAGTACTGTGGCTACGGAATCGGAGACAACGTGAACTGCTTCAATTTTTTTTGAACAGGGGTCAGGGCTTGATTTGTTTTTTTCATTGGTCGGTTGATTGATTCTATATTCGTACTCAAACAAGAATAATACATACAAAACATGGAATAATCAGGACAGTGTGTGGAAATTGAAGCACATGTTTTTAAATATGTCAGATATTGTGAATCTCTTTTTCTAACTTGACCTCACATTCTGAAGAACACATTTTCCATCAACGCCTAAAGGTATGGTCTATTCACATATAGGCGAACAGAGAAAACAAACCACAAAATCGGTAAAAAAACACTTCGGCAGGCTGCATGTAACGTTATATTACACGAACGCGTGGCATGTTGTTCGTGAGTTGAACTTTTGCCGCTTGTTTTTGTACGATGCCAACAGGTCTATGGGCACCTGTGTAATCACTTCGCTCCACTCCAACCCTTGTGGCCTGTAACCCGAACTGTGCTGTACAGGCTGTATGACCCTCCTGTTACTTATTGCCAGACGCTTTTGTGTTGCGTAGATAGACGTGAATAAGAAAATACACGACCAGTGCGTCCTGTTCTGATGGTCATGATGTTCTAGCATGTTACTAACTAGCCAGGATTTCGGTTGGGGGGGTTCTTTTTAGTAAATGTGGGACCATCGAGCGCCGCAGGCGCGAGACTCACGCCGAAGGCGTGAGGTATCTAGGGGGGTCCGGGGGCATGCTCCCCCGGAAAAAATGAAATTTTGACCCTCTGAAACGCCATTTCCTGCATTTTGACCGTCAAAAATCGCTTGCGAAGTTTAATGGAATTTCTATTAAAGGACAAGGCTTTTAGGCCAACTCCCTCGACATATTTTCACCATGTCCGACACCAAAGGCGTGAGGCGTCGCAATGGAGGTCCGGGGAAATTTTGAAATCTGGACCCTCTGAAAAGCCCTTAAAGAAATTGAATATTTAACTTTCTATTACTGCATACACTTGGTTGTGCCATGGATAAACACCTGGTGCTGATGGCGGGGTGTTATTTACGTTGCTATGGTAAATAATTGTCCGTGAGAGCGAAGTAAGGAGGCTTAAATCCCGGAATAAACACGAGTTCAAGAATTCTCCTTCTACATAGCGCACGCCCTGAGGGCAGAACTCCTCATTTAATGACCCAGACGTGATGTTTGTCGTGTTAATTCTGTCAAGGCTACATTAATGTCCGTGGTCCATGCGCTCTCCACTATGAAGGCAAGGTAAACAGTGCGGTTCTAGTAGAGACAATTTCGTTTGTGTCACGCCGTGTCTAATCTTACAGTATAATCAAGTCACGGCAAAACACCATTACACGTACACTTCTCAGCATGTCTACACTATAAGTAAACAATATAAGTGAGCCAATGTCAGTTAATAAATCCCATTGGCACAAATTAACTTGAAGAACACCGTCCATAGCGACAGACAACACCGCTGTTGTTGGGCCAATATGGCTGCTATGTGGCGGCGGTTACCACGGACAAGGCCTACAATGTCAACATTCTTCAATACATCGATAAATCAAACATGGCGGCCGAGCAATCTCCCAACTTCTAGCTTCGCTCCTACACTCCCTCATCTATGTTTAAATTCAATATTCTATAGGTGTGACAAAGGGGAATTGATTTAAGCTGATAGGTGATAATTAGTGTCAAGCCTGGAAACAAAACGGGGTAATGATTAACTGTTACTTAGAACGTAATGATGTCAGTCAAACAAGATAAACCGGCTCTGAATGATATAAATAAAAAGGTTGGTCTCACACAAAAAATCAGGTCATTTTGTACCTATTGAATGATGGGCGGGGAGAGAGAAATCGTTTTAATTATTAACAAATAGATTGTCCTGACATTGTGTAAAATAAGTGGAAAATAATGAAATAATGAAGGCGGGTCAGGGTTGTTGGAGTCTTATCTTGTATGGACTGTCATGTCACCACATCAAACTGAAAACCATCATGAACAAACAGGAACCAAAAAATGCCAGGAGTAATTCAGACATTTGACAAACTGTTTCTAGAATTTACACTTTTGAGTCGAACAGCGTCATTTTATTTGTCACTAGTATATGTATGCCGGCTGCCTGCTGCTTTCATGAAGAACAGTTTTTGAACACCGGAGACTTTTTATTATACAACTTGGTGATACGCTGTTGAAGAGCCTCATTTGCAAATACATGCATGTGGGAATTCTCGGCCTTGGAGGAAATTTTTAAAAATTCAATTTACAGCTTTTCTCTCAGATGCTTTAAGTACACTGTTGAAACATATTTCTACTTTCATAGTACAATGTTACTAAGACATGTTCTACAGAGACCATTTTACCAGCGCGAGCACGTCCGAGCCAGACATAATCACATCTGACGATCATGGCAATGGAGTTCCTGTGTGTTTACTCTTCTGTGCCGGCCGTCAGAGATTTCAGACGGGGTACCAAATACATTCAACCTTGTGGGGTTTTAGATACGGTCAAATTAAACTGCCCAAGAAGACCACTCGGGGGACCGATAGAATCTGGTCTATGCGGACAGCTTGTCAATATGGACAGGATTCTTTGTCAATGGGAAAATAATCTAAGGGACACTAAACATTAGCGGTCACATTGATCAGAACATCCTTATGGAGAGGTTGTCATTGACTGTATCGCATTTAGATTTAGCCTATGCACCATCCTATTTCTAATGTAGCTCCTTGCACTCGCTTTGATAGGGCAGCCAGTGCAAATAGCCCTAGACTACTTAGACTTATTCGCTTCTGTATTCTAAATAAGTCACGGCAGTTTTAGGTATTTGCTGTGTATTACACCATCCGAAAACAACAGCCACCTTTTGTTTGTATTATTTAGATACACAAGACTAAATGGCTTAAAAATGACGATTGTTAGCTACAAGTCAGTCTAAATCCCTGTGGAATGTATTTATTATATTTCAGCCATACCATAGGTATGGTGAAATATATTGTTATATTTCAGCCATACCATAGGTATGGTGAAATATATTGTTATATTGCAATCCATACATAGTATGGGATTGCAATATATTGCTTTTCCTTTGTCTCTTCTCCTCCTGTCAAATTCTTCAAATGGATTCAACTTTTTCATTTTTGGGCCAAATGAGCTGAAATTTGGCAAGGTGGTAGGGATAGCAAATCCCCCCAGGCGTTTTTTTCACTTTTTTGATAGAGGCCTTAAAAATTATGATATTTAGGGTTTTTGGTCATTTTTAGACAAAATATATATATTTTGGGCCCCAGTGCCCTGGTATTAAACCCTAATGACCTGCAATTTGGTACAGAGGTGCATTGGACATATGAGCACAGGAACCCATCGACACTTTCTTCATAGACAACTTCAAAAATTATTTATTTGGGGGGTTTTGGCCATTTTTGACTAAAAATGTTTATTTTTGGCTCATATGCCCTTGTATGAAGGCTAAATGACCTGAAATTTGGTATGTAGGTGCATTGGATATATGAGCATTGGGTCCCATCAACACTTTTTTCATAGATCACTTCAAAAGTGAGTTATTTTGGTTTTTTTGGCCATTTTTGACAAAAAATGTATATTTTTGGCTCCTATACCCTTGTATGAAAACCTAATGACCTGTAATGTGATACATAGGTGCATTGGACATATCAGCACAGGATCCCATCAACACTTTTTTCAATGTTCACTTTAAAAATGAGTTATTTTGGGTTTTTCGGCCATTTTTGACAAAAAATGTATACTTTTGGCTCCTATACCCTTGTATGAAAACCTAATGACCTGAAATTCGGCATGAAGGTGTGTCTGGCAAGTGCCCACAGTACTTCATTTTCACTTTGGGTATACATTACTTTAAATTGTTCCATTTTGGGATTTTTTGCCATTTACGGACTAAAAATATTAAGTTTTGGCTCCTGTACCTATGTATGAAAACCAAATGGTCTGAAATTTGGTATGAAGGTGCGTACGGTATGTAGCCACAATGCTCTGTCCACACCTATGGTGTACATCAATCAAAAATTGTCAAATTTGGGATTTTTTGCCATTTTTGATCAAAAATGTATATTTTTGCTTCCTGTGTCATGAAAAAGCCAACTGATCTGGAATCAAGTATTGGCGTAGCTTTATCACTATAAATGGAAAATGGGCCACATAGACCAGTCCATTTTGCATGGATAGGGGTGTTCTGGAAGAGTCCATTATTGTATGAAGATGGATTGCAATATGCTGTATTTGCTCCCAAGCAAATGTCGGCCTTTCTAGTATTCATAATGTTTCTTTCTTTCTTTCTTTCTCCTGTCAAATCTTCAAATCGAATCAACTCCGCCATTTTTTAACCGATTGACTTGAAATTTGGCACAAAGGTAGAGTAAGCCAATACCCTCAGGTGTTTTTTTCATTTTTTTCATATCTGCCTTTAAAATGATTTTATTGAGGTTATTGTCAATTTTTATGTATATTTCGGGCTCCTGTACCCTGGTATTACAGCCGAATGACATGAAATTTGATACAGAGGTGCCTTGATCATATGCTCACCTAGATTCAATAACAGTTTTGGCATACGGTACAACAAAATGCTTAATTTTACGATTTTTGGCCATTTTTTGACCAAAAAAGGACATTTTTGGCCCCTGTAGCCTCGTTTTACAACCAAATGATCTGAAATTTGGTATAAAAGTGCTCTTCAATTATGTGCACATAAATTCAATAAAAGTTTTCCCATACGGTACAACAAAATGCTTAATTTTGCGATTTTTTTACCAAAAAAGGACATTTTTGGCT
>NC_049982.1:19973075-19992205 GCF_000003815.2 Branchiostoma floridae
ATACGGTACAACAAATGCTTAATTTTGCGATTTTATGGCCATTTTTGGACAAAATTTTGACATTTTTAGCTCCTGTTCCCTCGATTTACAACCTAATGACCCGTAAATTGGTAAAGGGGTGCTCTAGATATTTATTCAAATGACCCATGTATATTTTAAAATGATATATTTGTGGGTTTTTTGGTCATTTTTGAATGGCCAAAGGGGTCAACGACCTCAAGGCCTATTGTTGCATGAGGGAGATGGCTGAAATATGCTGTATTTGCTCTCAAGCAAATGTCGGCCTTTCTAGTATTCGTAATGTTTCTTTCTTTCTTTCTTTCTTTCTCCTGTCAAATCTTCAAATCGAATCAACTCCGCCGTTCCTAAATCGATTGACTTGAAATTTGGCACAAAGATAGAGTAAGCCAATACCCTTAGGTGATTTTTTCATTTTTTTCATATCTGCCTTTAAAATGATTTTATTGAGGTTTTTGTCAATTTTTATGTATATTTTGGGCTCCTGTACCCTGGTATTACAGCCGAATGACGTGAAATTTGGTACAGAGGTGCCCTGATCATATGCCCACGCAGATTTAATAACAGTTTTGGCATACGGTACAACAAAATGCCTAATTTTGCGATTTTTAGCCATTTTTTTGACAAAAAAAGGACATTTTTGCCTCCTGTACCCTCGTTTAACAACCGAATGACTTGAAATTCGGTATAAAAGTGCCTTTCAATTATGTGCACACGAATTCAAGAACAGTGTTCCCATACAGTACAACATAACGCTTAATTTTGTGATTTTATGGCCATTTTTTGACAATAATTGGACATTTTTGGCTCCTGTTCCCTCGTTTTACAACCAAATGACCCGAAATTTGGTAAAGGGGTGCTCTAGATTTTCATTCGAATGACCCATGTATAATTTTTGGCATGGAACACTTTAAAATGATATATTTGGGAATTTTTGGGGTCATTTTCCAATGGCCAAAGGGGTCAACGACCTCAAGGCCTATTGTTGCATGAGGGAGATGGCTGAAATATGCTGTATTTGCTCTCAAGCAAATGTCGGCCTTTCTAGTTTTGGTTTACGCGTTCAAAGGTGGAACGGAAAACTACAGTGTCGATTTGTCCGGTTAATTAATATAGGATTAAAGCATAAAAGTAGACCCGAAAGACTTCGATGCCAATAAATGTTCGCAGGCTGTTCAAACTGTCAACACTCCGTGTGTATCGACGTGTCCTTAGAAACTTTGTGGCTGTGTTCAGACTATACATGAAGCGGAAAGTAAACACAGGGCTTTGCATACATGTCAGGGGTCCGTGCGGGGAAAATGGCTCTCGTTCGGGGCTTTGGAGTGAAAGGGCACTCCAGAGAAAGATTAGTCACTGGGCCGCATTGTCTACCCGGCCAGAATTCACCAATGGCCTCCCAATAGAAGACAAAGTACACATTGGGTGGCTTTCATTCACGGACTCGGTAAAAGCGGCCAAGCCTTGCATTTGTCTTCGCTGGTTTTTGTCCTTCAATAGCTGCGTGAATGGCTGGGTAGTCTATGGCTTTGGGTATGTGTATGTATGCGTATGTTTCTTTACTTGATGCACAACCACGTACGGGTTTTGTAACAGGTAGACTGAATCGCGTGCAACCGGAATTCGTCGTTGAAGTGTATCCTACCAAAGATGACTGCTCTCCCTTACAGAGTTTGAAGCACTCTCAGTACCTGACCCGGAAGGGTGGCAACCGTCACGGCAGACAGAATAACTTTTCACCTGTTGCGTTTACCAGCCCATTCCGCCATTCTGAGTGGCGCAGTCCTGTTGTTTATTAATACTTCCCTTGTTGTTGTTAGCTATAGCATCCAAGCACCGTTTGCAGTCGCAATCAAACATCAAATATATCGGCACCGACGGTCCAAGGTAGACTGTCACTTATCAATTTAATGTTCAAAATCATTGTTAACTCCAGGAAAGTTAATTAAACAAGTAAACAGACTTATTCATTTCTGTTTTCTTTATGCAAGGTATGATAGTTTATAGGTTTCTGAGGGAATCTATGGTGAAAACGTGTCTAAGTGATGAGGAAAGTGGGTAATAAAATGCAGGTGACATGAGAGCGACAACTTACCTCGTCTACTAGAGCAGACAGCTGTTCCAGCGGGGCGTAGGACAGATCGCCGTACACCAGGGCCTGCTTGTAGTTGTCTCTCCCGATCATCTCGTTGTTTCTCTTCACAAAGTACACAGCCTTGCTCCTCAGGTGGTTGGGAAAGTCCAGGCGAACCTCGATGTTTCCAGCCGTGTTGGACATGAAGATCAGCTGTGGGTTTTCCGGCTTCTCGAAGAAATCGGAGATCTTCTGTCTGTTGTCGTCCAGTCCGATACATTTGTTCCACTTGTCGGGTTTGAGTTTCATCGCTCTCAGGACATAATCAGAGAGAAACTCGTACCTGGGGTCCGTGGTGGGGTTGGAGGAACCCAAACCCTCAACCTCTTCGTCGTCGTCCATGTTGTTTGATAGCTAGCGTGACTTGTGCTCTGCTTGGTGTATTAAACTCGGTTCCTGAGTCCCGGGCGTACTAACCCTTCTCACCTGGATGTAACAGTGAGACGGGGGAGGAGAAGAAACCTTGTACGTACACAGGTTAAAGATGTACTTCCCTTTGTGCCGGGAGAGTTCAACACGGATAATCTTACCGGGTCCACACTGCTGTGTGTGGCAGCAATGGCGGCGAAGTAAATAACTCCGGGGCAACACTGAGGCAACCCATCCGGGCGGACAGCCTATCGGGCGGCAGGACCTGGTCACGGGAGGGTAAACACAGGACAGGGGTGGTGGGCCAGGAAAGTGGCACTGACTACGGACCGAGGAAAGTCAAAACTGACATCCTTCAAACATTATACATGATCTGATGAAAAATAGTATATCTCGTTTCCATGGTAATTTTTTTTGGCTGTTATCATGTTCCGTCAATCATATGTTATCATCGTTCATTTATGAACTGTGCTTGCGTTATTTTAAGTAATTGAATAATGAGACAGAATGAAGTAAAGGTTTCGAATGTAGAAGTTTAAGCAAAAACGTGAAATAACTTGATGTAAATTTATTTTCGGAAATGTAGTTAAGAATACAAACTTGGTTAAAGTACAATATCTTTGGAGCACGTTTTTTTTACAGACACTTTTGTTATCTATGAAAGCCACGGTCCCAATTCTTAGTATTTCGTTCGTTTGTGGACTAATCTTTCGGGGACATGTCTTTGAATTATTAATATCTACATTTGTAGGAGTTGAATTGTGGCAAGTTATTGTTACTGCACATGACATACTTTCCGCTTTTTTCCTACTCCCCCCTGAGACTCACATGGTCGGTTCCAAATCAGTAGTCACGGACGCTTTGATTGCGTTGCCCGTGGCGACGGATGACGCCATGGCGCTGATGGTCTGTGAATGTACGGCGGCATGTGTGAATACACCGTGCTGACAAAAGGCCCGGGGCAGGGAAAGGGCACGGGTTAATGCAGCCATAATTGGATTCGCTTGTTGGCAGAGTGTTTAATGGGGGAGGTCAGAAGTGTTCAGGGCAAATGGGTAAAGGCACTCTCAGGTAAATAGACGTAAAAATGTAGGAATAAACACATTGGATTTACTCTTACCGTTTAGTAACAATGTATTAGTTACTCTCCAGACCAACAATGACTTTGCCTTGTGTTGTACCTATTATATAAAAGCAAATTATTAATAGTAAACAAACACATAGTGACCATATCTCTATATAAATTATATTGTCATTGATATGTCTGTTAGTCTAGTAATAGTACTAGTATGTCAGTTTGAAAAATATAAAGAAAATGATATTCATGGTGATATTCACAAAAGATAGTGACCAACTGTTGCTTCTCATTTTTGTAGACAGGTTAGTACTTCACCAGTAATTTGAGATGGATCCTGATCATCATTCTATTTCAAACTTTCCCTTGAACCCCTAAAAAATGTCATCAGACCTTCAGTGTGTTATCTTCCCCTAAATAAGGACATGGTCACTGCTATTTTAGCACACATTTAGGACCATCCTTTGATTTTGCTCACTCTCCTACCAATGTTGGTGCTGGGTTTGGAGTAGTTCTGATCACATCAAAGTAGAGGATGGCAAACCTGACTTTATTTTTCAAAATTTATAGTTGGTTGGCATAGAAGACTTAAAGACTAGTACGCAATCTTACCAACCAACTCCCAATGACAGATGACCTTGCTCATAAGTAACTAACTAACCATGGGCTAGAGAAAGTCGAGAGGCCGTGGTCTGCTATAGGCTGGTGTACAACTCATGTTAACATTCAAGACCAGTTACATGACTAGTGCTGCTAGACTTGATTAAATCATTCCAATCCTGGTTCATCACTCCTAAAAAGTTCCAGTAAACTGAGCTTTTGTTGTGTGTAGAGGTTATAGATATAGATAAACAGCACATTACAACTGTTAACAGATATCATATTAGTCTAATAATTCCAAGGAAAATTGTATTTTTATTCAAGAAACTCATTTGATACCTTCTGTTAGCATAGAGACCACAATCTGATTACATTAGGCTGACAACAGCAGAAGCCATAATGGCTCAACAGAACAGTCAGAAGTGTCTTACTTATCAAAAACAATAATATTAAAGTAAACGCTTGACATTGACACAGTTGGTCTCCTGAAATGGTAGCAGAATGTAGGTATAAAACTGCTACTGTGAAACATGATAACAGAACAGCTCTAGTACATGCCAGACATCATGTTTGTTTAGTTGTCACGTGTCCACGGCTCGCTGCATGGTGTCTTCATTGGAAGATGACGGTTCATCTTTAGCAGGTTCATCACCGGTCTCTGCACTGCTGTCCTCGGCAGTGTCTACTTCAGCTGTTTGCTGTAATATACACAGAAGTCAAGTTTATTGCACAACGATGGTACAATGTATGGCAAGTAACATGTATTATCAACAACTACAAACTATCTACAATTGTATACAACAGTATAGTAATCTAACATAACAGTTTATGGCGGCATAGTGTATTTCACATTGTTAGAACACTACATAGCATCATATACATATTGGACAGGTATGGATTCAGGACATAGTACATTGAATACTAGTATTTCTCTACTTGTTTTAGGTAATGTTGTTCTGTTGTTACATAATATAGTCAATAACTTTTTCCTTTCCTGATGCGTGCCTGTCAAATTATAGAGGTTTTAAACATTGTAAATTGTTTTCAATCCAGTGGCAACACTGCGATATCCAATAAGTTATCTTGTATCTTGAAGAAAGGCCTGGTGATGACACTAACATACTGTTCATTGATTTCAATGAGAGGATGATAAAAAAACATAGATGAATCTTCTTTTTAACCACTTGATCACAATTTTTTGTAAAACTTCTGACTTTAAAATCTTTCCATGTGCAGGAATATGAGAGATTTTGAAAATACTATTATAGGTAACACTGGGCAAAAAATTGGTGGGATCACATGACATTATTCACTTTGACAATTATTTACAGATAAGCAAACAAAACACATTGGTATCACAGCTAGCCATAAAGATATCTTAAATTCAAAAGGCACAGATGTTGTATTTTGCAGTATGTCCATACAGGAACAGACACAAATCAACAGAACCACAGCTACTTCCCTCTAGACAAAAGGTAATGCCATCCAGACTATAATGAACTGCTTCTTTAATAACACAAATAACAGTACCTGTGCTTCCCCATCCTGGAGTTGTGTAACTGTAAGGTTGTCTGTTAACGTTTCCTCTTCACTCAGGCCTTCATACCTGTGTAGTGGGAGGGTCGATAACCAGTGCTGCATACTGACGGGAGTCAAGGTGTACCTGACAATACTTCTTACATACTGCACACCTGTAGACTCACTGTACCTAACAATACGTGTTCTTACGTTTTCACTGTACCTGACAATACTTCTTACATACTGCACACCTATAGACTCACTGTACCTGACAATACTTCTTCTTATAAACTGCACACCTATAGACTCACTGTACCTAACAATACTTCTTCTTACATACAGCACACCTATAGACTCACTGTACCTTACAATATTTCTTCTTACATACAGTACACCTGTAGACTCACTGTACCTGACAATACTTATTCACATTTAACACACCTTATATGTTATAACTTTATTACATCTATCAGAAATTAAGACCACAATTACCCTACCCATCAAGTCTACCACATGATTACAAAAATGACTAAATGATAAACAGATCAGATGCTGAAGATGTACCAGCTAACTCTTAACCTTCTCCCTGCTGAGGTGGTCTTGTGCCACATGGTTCATTTTGGTTTGAAGATTAGCCACTTGGAAGAAGGTTAACACATCTCAAAGGATACACCCTGTCCTCCTTCTCAGCCTTGATGATGGTGGGGTAGATGTATTGTTCCTTGAACTTCTCCACTGTCTCCTATGGGACATGAAAGACACCATAAGAATTATCCTCATTGCAAGATACATGTAGTACCAAACCACTGCTTAGAACTAGACAGGGTACTTTATCTATTAACATTACACATCTTAACCTTACCATAACCCTACGTTATGTTTTTGGTACAATTTTGTCTGTCCGTCTGTGGCCAACATAGCACAAAAAGCTGTTGATGCATGCATGTGATATTTGGTAAGTGGGTACGCGTTTAGTAGGGGCCAGCAAAATTAAGTCAAGTTGGCTATACAATACAGGTAAATCATTCAGATATGTATATATAGGCCAATTAGCTACTTTGTATGGTACTGCAGTAAAACTTCTTGTTTTGACATTAGTATCTAGATATGCTATGGTCATGATCTTTTAGTGGTAGACAGTTCTTGGGACTGAGAATAAGCAGTGATGTAGGTTTGTGTCCCCTAATTCTCTCTAAATTTCTATCACAACTTAACATTTTTACATACCACAGTTTCCTATATTCTTGAAATGGAGAGAGAGAGAGAAAGAATTTTCTTAGGAACACAAGTTACCAAGTTACCAGCAGTGTGTATAATGTACATGTACATTGTATGGTTGTGAACTTACCTGGTGCTCGTCCCACTCCAAAGCTTCATGGAGTCCATCTCCTCCATACTTTCTGTTGTAATGGTCAAAATGAACCTGTAGGAACAAAGGACTGTTGATAACATAGGCTAAAATACAACAGTTACATATACTTCTTATGTTTCCAATGTAAATTACCTCCATTTGTGAGTAGTTTTAAAAATATAGATGGTTTATGTGATTTCGTTTCTTACAATAGAGCAAAGCAAACGACAAAGATTTAACATGTTTTACTATTAAAGGCCAAAGACAAGTGTTGATCTTACCTTATCCAGGACCAGACCAAGTCCAGGTGCCTTTGGAATGTCACACTACATAGAGGGAGAAAATATTGTTTTGATCTGCAATCAAACCAGACCACTTCAATCCTTTGTAGTAGCATATTGTTTGAGGAATTTTGGTAAGTACAAATTAAAAATTTGTTTCATGATGTCATGTGCACTTTCAAACAATAAAGAACAGCTTGCTCTGTTCATTATATACTATACATCAAGTAGACAAAACACCCTTTAGAAGACATCATTTTGGAAGGACAACAACTAATAAACTTAGTCCACCAATAGTTTCACCAAGTTGGCAAGTTGTTGGCTGTGTGCAAAGAGCTTTGTTAACAGTCCATGCGAGTAGATAATTACAAAAAACCAACCTAGCAACACAAATGTGACAGAATACACAAGGATATGTTTAGCTGTAGATGTGATGATGATGAACAAAGAAGCTGTTGATATGAAAACATTACCTTCCCCTCCTGCCAGGCCCTCTCCAACATGGACCGTGGTGCCAACCCTCGCACTATTGCCAACATCATCCCTGGGTAGGGAAGTATACAATGTCAAAACTTCCCACACAAGTTTTAAAAGTTAATAAAAGTTAAAAGTTATTCCCACAGCAATATGGTGTATATATCCATTACAATTACAACAGCCTATATACCTTATTGATAGCCCTTGAGCCACACAGCAGGCACAAGTACAATTACAGGGGTATACACTTTTTAAACATAAAATATTCCCATTTTATGGGCTTTTATGCATTTAGAGAGACTTCAGTAGTTTATATAATCTATCATAAATAGTAAAATGATGCAATGGTTTATTTCTTACCGATCATCTTCCTAATCTGATGTATCATGAAGCTCTGACCCTTGATGGAGATGACAGTCCACTCAATGTCATCCCGTACAAATGTGTCCAGACACTGGAGAAGAGATGCACAGAGGTTACTTCTTACAAATGCCTTAAACCATTTCAAGGCTTTCAGTGAGGAAAAAGATAAGGAAGATTTGTAATTAAATGCATAGAACTTCCTTCCTATTGTCTATTGGAACCCCTTTATTTAGACCGATACAGCAGTTAGCCTTCAGATTATTATTATAACACACCAGTTTACGTTAAGTACTGTAACAGTAGGTACAGTGCATAAAACAGGACTGTTAATGTCACATAAGTATGGACATCTATTCTTATTGAGTCTTAACGATAAGCAGGATCTGCATTGATAAACATTGGGCATCTGCTTTATGTCCTATCTAAAAGAACATCCCTAACTAAAGCTATGAACTCGTTTTTGTGAAGTGCCTTTCCCAAGGGCACAACACATTGGGCCTGCTAGGGATTTGAGCCAAGAACCTCTTGATTCTAAGGCCCAATCTATACACAGTTTTTGCCGATATCTGTAGATGTCACGAGGGATCTGGAACGTTGGCAACGGGACACCAATGGCGCTTGCAGTCGTAAACAGCTATATAGCCTAATGAGCCCGCATTATATGCTAATGAGCCCTCCCGAAGTCGGGGCACATCTACACACGTGCAGAAGCTGTCGGGGACCCCTGCCAAGCTATCGGGGACCCCTACTAAGCTATCGGGCGAATGCTCCCGACCTTTCGGGAGAAATTTTCCCGATATCTTTATGGCGATATTGCAGTTCCATCTAGACGATGAAAAAAAGCTGTCGGCAAGACGTTGTCGGCTCGCAGATATCAGGAAAAACTGTGTCTAGATCGTGCCCTAGTCAACAACCCTAACCACACAACCATCTTGCCACAGCATAGAAGCACCTAAAAATATTGTTTAAAAAGGAAGATACCTTGGATTCAATGATGTACCTCTTGGCACTTGGGTCCTTGAATTTTCTGGAATTTAACAAATATAACTTTAGAAAAATGTGAGGTCACTTGTTGGACAATCTTTTCCCTATTTGCTAGCTTATAAAAGAAACATCTGTTAATAAATGACTGTAAAATATTATAGAAAGGTGACTACAGTCTACTTTTGAAACTTCAGTTTACAAAAAGAATTTGAATTATTAAGAGACTTCCAAACGTGAAATCATAAAATACTGACTTCCCCGAGGTGAAGTTATGGAAATTATGGGTCCCCTTGTATGCAGACAGGACATCATTCACTTTCTCCATGACATCATCTGAGAAAAACAATAACCAGATCATTAAAGACTGCTATGAAGTATGATACAGTAACATATAAGACCATCATCATGGCTAAAGACCTACTACTTCTGACTAGCTATATAAGTAACATTATTACTAAGTGCTTAATGATCCCAACTTCATTCTAAGTGGGTTGAATACAATGTTCTGAAGTATTGACAAATCATCATACATTTCAACATTTCTCAAGGACAAGGCAAATCAACCAAATGTGATACAGTGATTTATTCTTTATATTCTTATTTATATGGCATATAAAATATGATACATCATTCTTGTAATAATAAATCAATACCTGTTGCTCTGAAGTCTTGTTCAGTTTCCTAAGGAGAAACAAACAATTGTAGTGTTATTGCTGTTATTATTTTGTAATGTTACACCAGTTTTGACATTGAAGTAGGGCTGTCTTGAGTTCATTGCTAGGGAGCCCGTGTTGCTGATTTTTATTTATAAATTTGTCATTTTACAAACTTACATTTTCATCAGTTTCATCTCATAAAAAACATTTTTTTTGGACAGACAGAGTGAACTTTTTCACCATCCCAACATGCAAATTTCTGTCCCGGAGTCTCTCATTATACTACAGGAATATAAGTGAGTTATGACATAGCTCTTACCTCCTTGGTTGGTGCAAAGGAGTATGTGGGCAGGACATACATGTACGTGCGAGCATCACAAGCATTCTTAGAGTCAAAGCCATTGGTTGTTCTCTTGATCCCTGAGTAGGTACAAGATTTATCACATTGTTAATTCTCAACATAGTGGATATATTTCAATCCAATATATTGATCAAGTTCTTAAAGTAGTTCATGTAAACATTCTTTACATTACAATCTCAGAGATTTCTTGATATGACTTTTATATACCTTTTAAAGAAATCTTTGATTACAATATTGAACAGTATTCTACCAGTTTCTTTATAGCCCTAAATCTTAATCTTCAGGCAGATGTACTGGTGGAATTTAGCTGGCCATGGAGAGTTCTGAGGGCTTGGATAACTCCTCATGCCACCAGTAGATCTGCCTGCCAAATTTGACATATGACAAGGATTGAATGGTACATATTATGTTCCTGGTGTATCTCATATCTTAACAAACATACATCAAGTACAAGTACATGTAGCTTAAACATACCAATAAGTCTGATGCTTTCAGCCAGGCAGTCGTTGATCTTTTGGACAGCGTCTTCAATCATGTACATCTTCAGGGACACGATCTGGCCAGCTGCTGACACACCCTTGTCTGTACGGGCACAGCGCTGGAAGTGCATCTAAAGGAAAACACACAAATAAACATTCAATTGATACTCACGTGGAAGATCAAACTTACTGCTTTATGAAATCTAATATTTTAATATCTGTCTATGCATGTCCAAGTTTTGCTGTTTCTGTTGATGTGTAGGAGAGTGCAGATCAATTGACAGTCATGAATGTTGTCTGCTTGTAAAGGCACGTATAAAGTTGTTTTTAACACTATATTAAAAGGGGAGTGTACAAATGGGTACATGCACATTAAAGGTACATGTACTGGACCTTTGTAGTACTTCTAGTATTATCTAAGGTGTTATATAGAATGACATACAAGTTATCAATCTTTTAGACATGTTTGCTTATTTCCACACACCTTTTGCATACAGTCCATGTGGTCCTTAGGGATTGCCCCAGCCTTGTAGAAAGCTGCCAACAAGTCCTCTTCAATCGTCTTAAACCCTTGATTTCTTATGAAAAATAAATTCATGGTATGTTCAGACTGGACATGATTTAAATTAAAGAACTATTTATAAGTTATTTTCATGAAAATTTCACATATCAGCATACAATGATAATGATGCTTTGCTGAATGTTGATCACAAGTGCCATCTCCATTAATGCAAAGCTAGAATGTTGTACCTTTGAACCCAAGAAAACAACTCTACAGTCAGTGTACTTTTGTTGCCTGAACATCAAGCTGCCCATCAGGAGGCCAAAGCCTAGAGACAATTATTAGCTATTGTGGATGCATTTCGCCAAACTTGTAAGTTGTATCCACTAAAGGATCAGGCAGCAGACAGAACATTAATCCACCCACCTCTGCATGCCCATGTACCCTACCCCTGAGTAGGCCAACAGACACGCCACCTTCCTCTTCTTGGCTGTCGGCCTCTCCCAGTCAGGATCCCCACCTGGCTTACTCTAGTGATAGAAAACAGAATACAACACACATCAAAAATCATGTTGCTTCTTCACACTGTGATGTGTGATGAAATACACAACAAGACTTATCTACTCAGAACTGTATCTGTAGCAGGCACTAAGACTAAGAGTAATTCACATCATTACCTCCATTATAATGAATGATCTGTCTTAACTACTAGTATGCAAGCTGCAAGCTTTGTTTGGTGCTACATACTATCTAGTAAGGATGACCCTCCTGTACTGGCAAAAGAGAGTTCTAATTTTAGGGAAAAACACATTTTGAAACATCTCTATCCTCTTCAATCATTATATCATGATAGGAGACTTGTGTTAGAGGCAACTAAGGTCCCCGACCCTCTTGATGAGGATGGGACTAGGTGAGGTGAGGTGATAGGAGACATGCATAAGGGAGAGCATTCATTCGTGGTGAGCATAACAAAATGTACCTGGAGCTTTGCCTTTTTCCATCTGTAGGATCTCGGCTCTTTTGTGTCATGATGTCTCTTGTTGAATTTCCCACTGGTGGTGACATCATTGCTATTAGAGGGGGTGTCAGTACTTGACATAGCTGCTGTGTCCTCGTGTCCTTCTGAATGGTTCTCTTCAGCTTCAGTCCCAGTGTCTAACTTAGCTTCTGCTCCACTAACGGTTCCTTCCATCCTTGATCCTACAGCTGAAGTTCTGACTGTACAGAGAAGTAGGCGTAGTCCACGGAAGGTCTGAAGGATGGGTCTGGTATTGGCGATCATCCGTTATCACCTCTGCTATGTTATCACAATCCAGCCGACGAGTAGAGATGTATTCACCTTTACCTAAATGAGAAATGGTAAAAAATTATACACAAATAAAACAAAATAAAAAATGAGCTCAAGACCTATCTGCTACCCAAAACTCATGATCCTAGCATGTAACACTAGTACCATAGAATGCTGCTAGGAGGCCATTACTGGACTTTATCTTTAATAACTGGTAATTTTGCATAGATTCAGCTATGGGGTTACCAAAACAGCAAAGTCAGGAACTTAGTCATTTGTTGAGCCTTGTATGCCTGGCATTGGTGAAAAAAAGTGGTTTGTTCACCTCTACAGGATGTCAGATGACAGATATGTGAAAAGAATTTTCAAATGGATACCAAAAAAGAAGAGGCCAGCTGACAGACTTAGGAAGTGGTGGTTGGATCAGATCATGGAAATAACAAAGAGGAAGCAAACTTTCACAAAGTTAAGGAGATGGCCTCAGAGAGAACAGTGTAGATAGCTTTTGTCAAGAGGCTGACACTTCACAGTTTATTAAGCCAAAGAGGTTATGTAAGTCAAGGTGAGATGGTATCAGGTCTTTTTGCCCTCGAGATCTTTTGTCCTCTACACGGGCACACACCTGTGAGAGGTTGGTCTGGTGCATTTACGATAAAAACACCTGATGTGCGGCAGTTGGGAAAATGCCGGGTCGAGTTGCCAATTCAAACTTCCCTTGGCTTGAAACTTTGCCTCTCAGACATGTCCAGACATGTACCGTCAACTGTTTTTCACCTGTGAACCTTAGATTCGTTAGAGGGGCGTAAAAGGAAGACGCCATCTTTGTGAGGCGGATGTTTTTGGGAAATTGGCTGAATTTGCCGCTGAAATAAAGTCAGTTTCAAGGTACGTCTGCCATATTTGTACGTCCTAACTTTGAAATGATGTAGAAAAATTCTCAAAGTGGTAGCGAACATCAGATAATATTCACAGGTTGTTAAATTCGTTCGAATATAATGCCGCAAACAGCACGTCGTTACCATTTGTGGAAAAGGACAGAGACTCTGAGAGAGGTCTGAGAGTGAGGTCAATCCGTAGGCGGGATGCAGAAGGTACGCGAAGTGCGATTTTGCAACATAACACCGACTGAAGGCACGCACTCAGCACGCGTTGCACACGTAACCAAAAGACCATGTGACCCCACCAACTTCTGACAGGGCCTATGAGGTAAGTGTGCCCGTGCTCTAGTCTTTTCGTCCCCGTTTTGGATGTTTCGTCCTCGTCATGGTTCTTTCGTCCTCTTCCTGACTACTACTAACACATGTATCACATTAAAATAAAAGGCAACTTTATATATTATATTGATCAGAAGTCCGAGGGTTTTATGACGTTGCCTCCACAGGTCTACTCGTCAGAATGTTTCAATAACAATAAATTCTGTGTTACGTTATTTACGAATGTTTGAGAAGCGTTACAACGTCTTGTGTTCTACAACAATTATTCTCTCCCGAGCTCCCCTCCCCCTTGCGGAAAAAAATACTTGTGTGGCAGTCTGGCGCGCGCGCACTACTAATATTTCGCACAAATGCTGCCTCTATCTTTATTGCTCCTATTATCTGGACTTTCGCAAGGACGTAATTTAGTAGGACAAAAACTCTAACAACGATTGCTTCTCTACATGTGCACGTTACCTCGCCTCGTGTGTTTTCGTCTGTCGGCGTCTGGGAGGACAAATGCGCTGGTCGGAGGGACAGTCCGGACCTCATCCTGACAGGGCTGTGAATTAACGTTCACCTCACCAAACTACAGCGATTCATCAATTTAAAACGTACTTTTAACGCAACTAGTAGTTTAAAAAATAGTTAAAGTTTATAAAATTTATTGTTTCTCATCTCAGAGTGGCATGCAAGAACCTACATGACCACACTCTTTTTATTTATGGACTTTCCCCCGATATTCCGCTCAACCTTTGACTTGCTTTAGACTCTTCTATTTTCTTGAGGGGGTTGAAGATAAGTAAGGTTTACAAGAACTAGAACTTAATCAACCACAATTTGGAATTATGATTCAATATATGATGTCTATAATAATAAATGTGTATTTATAGATAAATAATATCTATTAAGCTATCAGATTGTTCAAACAAAAACTTCCATTTTCTTACCCTCCAACCCAAATAAACTATTCTAAGATGAACTGTGAACAACACTTTACTTCCGGTTTCTGTCATGCAGAGAAAAAACATATTTCTCGGGCCGAATCTTACGATTTTAACTTAATTTTTCGAAGTCAAGAATCAATACAGGTGAGGTAACCTACTTTTCGTGTAGTCGTGGTGATTTGGGAGGGATTTTCACTCGTTGTTTGGCATGGAACTGGCTTCGGGGCGAGAAAGACTATTCTATAACGTTTAATAGCTAATTACTAAATATTTGAACGCTGAGCATTCTTATAGGCGAATCACATGTATTTCTAGGGTCCATTTCTCTGTAAACACGGAATTTACGTATTTTAGCAAGTTAATCGGAAGGTCATTACCAGTTAGAAGTTTTGCTCTAAATATAAAAAGATGAAGAAGTAATATTCTAACATAGATGATGCAACATTGTGCTTCTAACAACGCGTTATACACTCACCATAAAAATGTAATTGATATGTAGTATGCATATACAGGATTTGACTGTTTTTTTACTAAGTTAAAATATGTATAATACTAGTAAATATTACATAAATCAAATTTTCATGGAATCTGTATGACATTGTTTTCAGTGTTGTCATTAGCCTAGGCAAGACAGTAACTGTCTAGCCAGACTGGAATGTGAAGATGGTGCGAAGTCTGACAGAGTCATGTCTGAGCTGTCTGGCCTGCAACTTACACTCCATCAACAGGGTGGGGCATTACCTAGCAACCAGGCACAAGGTATCTCTCTGTTATGGAATTTGGTGCTAATAGTGCTTACGGCATGTTGTTACAGGTCACATATTTGTATTTTAGTAGCATCCCCCCCCCCCCCCCCAAAAGGAATTGCTTGTAGTTTTCTTTCATTTTTAAATGTAAAAATGATATAACACAGGTACGGTAGTTGATTAGAAGAGGATTAGTAGGATGAGTCCAAACATACTGTAAATGTTGGTAACATCAAAAATTATCACCGAGCAGGTAAATGTGATTGTTCTCCCACATGTCATTTGAGACTGTCACAAAACACTCAAACAATGACATGCTGTACTGACTATTAGTATTAGAATTGCTACAGATGATCCTGTGCATATAGTACATGTACTAATTTTTGACAGATTGTTACTCTAGCCAGCAGCAATGCCTACACTGTTATCTGTACAGGAACTTCTACTAGAATGGCTGGTGTATCATGACCGACTGACACCGGAGTACCTGCCACATATCACATATCACCTGTTTTCCTCTGGGCTCAGGACAGTCCACTTCTACAAGTGCCAACAGGTGACTGCAGCCTGGAGCCCAGCCTTGTTTACTTTGTTTGTTCCTTTGGTAGCAGACCAAAGCAAAAAAGGCTGTGCTCCAGGATAATAAAGGTCATTGACCTTCTCCCTCCTGTCTGTGCCAATAACCATTGGTGCCAAGAAAATGCAGGAAGGGGGTTAAGTGGGGGGTTTGCAGTGTCTTTAGCATAAATACTGTTTTTTACCTGCTGTATATTGTAACAAGAGTTGTTATGATTAGGTCTGTTATCTACTGTCAATTGAAAGATACTTTGATTTAGAATTATGTTTGTAATGTTACATGCACAACTAATCAATCTCAGTATTATTCTACCGTATGCTATTGTTTGTCACATATTGTTCAAATTGACATCACATTATTATATAGTATAGTGACCCTGATGAAAGAAAACTTCCATTCATTCTTATAGTACCTGAATATCATGAGGCAAGACAGCTATTTGGCATCTTTTTTAACAACTTGCTTGGTTTGATTTACTTAACCCATTCTGAGGAGCAGCTCATGTGCATTTATATTATGATTATCATGATAACTTTCAGCACAAACAGAATTAATTGATACTAGGACCAAATTTGCCAAAGTACTAGTCGGACAAAACTTGCTGGTTGGTTGAAAGCAAAACATTTCCTACCTAACTCTCTCACACAGGTAACAGATGCAGTACTAACACAGTTAGGCGACTGTGGCTGCAGACTAAGGTCTGTCACCATACATGGCTGTTCAGAGGTTACAGGTATATCAACCTTCTATTGTTGTATATAATCTACATGACAAAATTTGTATCCATGTAAAATACATGTAGAAAGAGGTTTAACTGTAATGATAGCTAGAACTCCACAACCTCACACCTTCACTAAATGATATTAATCTTTACAGCTGATTTCTTCTGTTTCTCTTTAATTAAGCCAATATGGTCCTCATTATTTATAAATTACTGTATATAATTTGATGATCATCTCAACTAGATAACACAAGTTTTCCAAAGTATGAAACTGAAGCACGTATCTTATAGTATCATTTTCTTATTGATTAGTAAATATCCAACAATATTCAAAATACCCCCCCTAGAGCTGATTAAAATAAGTCTCCTGCATTTTACTTTTTAGTTGAAAATTAACAATCATGTATACTTAGTAGTTAAGAAGAGAAAATAAAACATAACAGAGGATGAGTAATACATTAAGCAGCAATTCACCAATACCAGCTGCCTATAGCAATGTTGAAGATCTAGAGTTGTTGCAGCTGGGTGCATCTGCCATTTTCCTTGGTCAAACTCTTTTTGGAAGAGTTCGATTGTGGACAAGGCTACAGTGTAAGTCTACATCTGGTAGGTTTATCTTGCTCTTAGTTCCTACCTTTTTCTGCAGATACAGGAATGTTGGCCTTGCTGCAGCACCAGGATGAGTTGGAGGTCCTGGAGCTGAGGAAACTGCCTCACCTGGTTACAGACTGGGCACATGCTGTCATGTCACCTGTGCTACAACACCTGGATCTCAGGGGCTGCACTAATGTAGATGCTCCTGGTAAATACAGTTTTCAATATTGATACTAGTGATGGAACATATATAGACAGCGGAAATCCGTCACGCTGGAATCCGTTGTGCGGAAACCGGCGCCATAGAATCCGGCACACTGGAATCCAACTTCTAGCAGGATAGAATGGTATTGCGGGAAACTGGATGTGGCATGGTAAGCAAATGTAGGTCTAAACATGGAGGTCTCCAAATCTGCATTCAGTCATCTGTAAATACTTATTTTGATGAGAAAATCATTTGATGCTATTAAATTTTTGTCTCACAAGTTTTCTTTTAATGTTCAATCATTATATTATTTACCTGTTCAATGTTGACATGTTCATGTGAGTGAATGTATCTCAGCTGCAGTGGGTACTGAAAGCATTTGTCACTTATTGCTTGTGGGCAATTTATCAGCCTTTCATTCATTGTGGTCAATTTGGTCAGTCCCTTGAAAAACTGCTGTTGACAGGTTTGGCTATACGAAGTATTGATAGAACGTGATGATAGAATATTATGACCCCTATTAAAAACAGCAGAGTCATATGAACACACTGGTTGTTGTTACGTTCTTTCGTCACACCTGCTTTTCACACATCTGTGTTTTTCAAATGTACAGTGAATTCAATTCTATAAATAGCCTAAAAGAGGAAGTATCATTGAAATTTTGGGTCACTTTAGTATACTGTAAGCAAGTGTGGTTTGATTCATTCAGCTCCAGGAATCATCAATTGAAAAAAAAAAACTTGTGGGAGTCATTTGTCAATTTAAGTAGAATGACTCTAACATCTTTATTTTCTTAAATTGTGTCTTTTCTCCACCCACAGCTGTGTGTGAAGTGGTGTTGTCCAACCCAACCATCAGTACCATGATCCTGGCACACTGTCATCGGCTAGGGGAGAACATCAACACTGTGGTGCAGCGGATAGCAGAGTCTCTCAACACTACCCTGGTGAGGTCTCCCTGATGGGATGGAGGGAACAAATGACTGAGTAGATAAATAAATGGATGAGAGACTCAATAAATAATGTACTAGAAAAACAGTCATAATGATTGTATTATTAGTCATAATGATTTATATCTTTGGATCATGCCAGTTATATGTTTGATTATAACTTGAAAAGTAATTCAGCCTCTCTATAAGAATACTACAATAAACTTTGTAATGAACTGAGCTCATCAGCTACTTTTCCATCACTGTGTCTAAGATGTGAGGGTATGTTTGATCTGTAAACTTGCAGGACCTGGAACCTGGTTTCTAGTGTTTGTAGATGTATTCTTGTGTGACCCATATTCCAAGAAGACTATGGTAACGAATTTAATATAATTGTATCCCTTTTTTAAATATTGGTACCACTAAAATGCATGTAAGTTTGTCTACTCGTCTTGCCTTGGTCACTTGCACAGGAAGTGTCATCTATAATTGTATATAACAACAACATAAATTGGCATACTTAGTCTCTTTGTGTTTTAGGAACACCTGGATGTTGCAGGAGATCACTGTCTGTCAGATGCTAGCCTGACTGCCATAAGTACCCACTGTTCAAACCTAAAAAGGTTGGGAACATTCAGTATACTTCCAATAAGTAATGCTATGTCACTGTCACGATACACATGTCATATAGGACTAGTGGCATGTTCACAAAGCAGCATGATCAGGGTGTGAAGCGTGCTATCTCTGATGCTCCATTAAGTAT
>NC_049982.1:20004316-20007611 GCF_000003815.2 Branchiostoma floridae
ATGATGCACAGGTACACTGATGGCAATTTTAACATTTTGACAAGCTGCAAGATTTTTCCCCCACATCCTCAGCACATTTGTCAGAATAAAAAAGACCAAACGTGAATAAATGCATACAGCCTGTAACAGAAACAAGTGCATTGAGAATTTGAGACATTTGTAAACAAATAGGTGCACAACATACACAGCACAGCACAGGTTTTAGCTTTTTAATTTTTCCACACAAAAATTGCATATGCACCCAGTATTGCACCCCAGTAATACAGTATGCTAACTTCACTCAAATGTTTCATGTAATCACATATGACATAAGGACAGCAGAAAAGAATGTAGAGAAGAAGGAAGAAGAGCACTTCACATCAGAGCTGAGACTTGCTGTGTTACCTGGGACACAAGTGTCTCCTCTGTTCTACCGATGGCCTCCAGCCACTTCTCTCGCAGCACGGCCGGCTTCTTGGGGACACGGTAGAAGTGCCGCGGGTCGTCAGAGCCTTTGTAGCGCGAACGAAACTTACAGTTAGGAAACCCACATGTTGTAGGCATGTCCAAAAGGCACCAAACCCTGTGGTATCAGAACCCAAACCGCATACTGTATTACTGGGGTGCAATACTGGGTGCATATGCAATTTTTGTGTGGAAAAATTAAAAAGCTAAAACCTGTGCTGTGCTGTGTTAGTAGTACAGGATAAGGAATTGCTGTAATCAATAGTCATATACCTCTTGAGTCCATGCTATACTGGTACAATATTTTTTTGTCTTTGTGGAAGGCACCAAACTAGTCTGATATAGTAATATTCATCTTGCCCCATAAAATCAAAAATCAACTCTTGTTGACTGAATGTACACTAGGCTTTCAAAACATGCTTTTCCTTGATGCATATGTACAAGCACAACATTTCCCCACAGGAGGGCTGGGTATCGGTACAGCGTACCGGTACAAAACCGTTTTTTCTTATTGGACCAGAAAAACCAGACCTGAAAAAATTAGCTGGACCGGATGTTGGACCGATTAGAAAATGAACATATTATTTGATCAGGCATTCACACCTTTTGGCGCTTGCAGATGGAAGAAAATGACAAGAGTGAAGTAGAGTAGAGTTTATAGTCATTTCTACCAAGTTTTACAGTCAATCGTACAGGTGCAGTTAGCGTTGTAGGATTTTAAGATGCCAGTGTAAGTCTAATACTCCACCAAACAGATTTCTTTGTAGTGAAATGGACCATTGGTAGGAGCCATACTGAACCAGGTCCAGGTTCAGGTCCGGACCTGGACCTGATCATTTGTACCTGAACCGGACCTGGACCTGAATTTTCTGTACCGGTACCCACCCCTACCCCACAGCATACTACAAAAGCATGACATGATAGGTTGTGAATTGGGTGGGCATTAAAATATCTAATCATGAAAAAATTCATGGAAAAATTCCAATTATCCTATCTACAAACAAATCAATGGCAGTGAAAACATAACAGTTAACCTCAATGGCGGTAGTTGCACATCAATGATGGTGTTTTCAAAACAGGGGAGGGGTGGGGGTGGAAAGGTAATAGTGGACAGGAACCTGCAAGGCCAATGTCCTTTTTCAAAAACTTGGAACACTTCTTTAGTCTTAGACTTCTTGTCTAAAAATGCTTTCGCCTTCAACTTTTGGATACCACAAGAGGCAGCATTCTAATTTCTACCCCCTTCCCTTTTAAGTTTTACTCTCAGCTCCCTCATCCTCATACTATTTTCACTGTATTCATTTTAAGACCTTCTGTCCTTGCCCATAATTTGTTCCCACCAGTCCAGATACATGTAACCAAGGTTAATATCACATCCTGGTTCACTGTGACTTGGATTATAGTATCACTTTACAACATTAACAAGAATGTGAAGCTACTGTAAGTGTAATACATGTACAAATGTATAATATACAGAGGGATATATATGTGCAGTACCCAAAACAAACAAAGCAATCCTATACATGCTGTATAGGTGCTGTCAGTTTCATGTTTATCTAGAGTAGCACTGACTAACTTGCAAAAACATCGAAAATCTTCTCCATATTATAGTTATATTATAAAGCATAAAGGGAAAGATTTCCTTTCTAGGGCACAGGATACATGGAGGGGGGGGGGGGGGTACATATAATACAGTCAGTACACAGATTTGTTATTAATTATGTCTCCCGCTGCACAAGAACCTCCATTATATCCCAACAACTTTTCATCATGGACATTTGTTTGACTTCAGGAAATGGGAGAGGGCAATCAATGAAAACACTGGTACAGGCAGAATAGGGAAGGGTGGTGATTCTGAAGCTACATACATGCAAAATACTTATAAATGACTACTGTCCATCACTCCATGACCATCTTTTCTATTACTTAGATTAACTACACTTGATAAACAGCATTGTTTGCAAGTAGCTGTTGTTCTTAAAAAATGAACAGTTTGACTTTGAGCACAGTATTGGAATTACAGCATCATGCATGGAAATGTGAAAAAGTACTAGTAACTCTGACCTATGGTACATGTCATACTCATAGTCATAGCATTTTTCAAGTGAAAAAAATCTGTTAGTGTTAGCTGCTATACAATATTCTCATGAGTCATGTAGCCTCTGTTCTTTCATCTTTTTCATTTTTCAGTTTGTGTTCTTCCAGTGACCCCATTAGTTGACATTCAACACTGAATAAGGTGCAGCCAACAAACTATGATTCACAAAATAAACTTTGAGCCTGTGAACAATGGAGGGTGTGGCTTTCCACAGGTCGTGTTCCTGAACTGGGTGTTGCTGCATTTACGTCATTCTTTTGAACCAGTCAAATGAAATAATTAAGCGTGACAGAGGGAAGGACGATTTGTTCGTTTGTTCCTTCACCCACCTAATCAATACACCTAATTAATAATCTTGACCTATGGCTTTGTTGCAGTACATGTATATCCACAATTGCATATACCAA
Source organism: Branchiostoma floridae (assembly GCF_000003815.2). NCBI lineage: Eukaryota > Metazoa > Chordata > Leptocardii > Amphioxiformes > Branchiostomatidae > Branchiostoma > Branchiostoma floridae. The sequence goes on from NC_049982.1 coordinate 20,007,266, forward strand.
AAAATGAACTTTTTCAATAGCTGTCTGCATAATGGAAGTATGCTAAAACACAACCACAACAAATGCAACCTTAAAGCTTGCTCTTTGAGTGTGACACTGTGTGGTAGAGAGGCACTGTGAGAACCATTAAAACAAATTAAAGTTTCAAGAGCTCAGAAAAGGACAAGAACAGACATAAATGCCAGAATAATCAAGACAGGATAAAGGTCTTTACAATTTGTTATATTTCAACCATACTAGAGTATGGATTGAAATATCTTACTTTTCCTGACGTTTCTTCTCCTCCTCACATATTCAAATTGATTGATCTGTCATTTCAGGGCCAAATGACCCACAACTTCACGGT
>NC_049982.1:20009897-20013754 GCF_000003815.2 Branchiostoma floridae
GCTTATTAGTGGTCATTACTTATGCTTGACCAAAGAAAAAAAAAACTACATTATTGGACCCATAGAGGATTTCAGTCTTACTTGTACTAAACTACATTTGTGTATCATAATTTGCCAACTCATCTACCTAGTCATTTCAGAAGTGTTCACAAAATGACAAAACAACTGTATGTTATCCATGTAAAACCATAAACATAATCAATGTTCATGTTTACACAACGAACTGCTCTTGTAACATCTTTTTCAAAGACATAAAACCTGCATAATAACTAGCAACAGGCTGACATGGACACCAGCACATGCTGCACAGACACATGCACAATGGAGGGACCCCCTGCGAAGTATGACATACTTGAATCAGGGCTACCACCTAAACCCCACCCACACATCCACCCACCATTCCTCAACTAGACCAAAACTTGCCAGAATAAACTATCCAGATTGTAGGCATTGTGAGTTTGGTTTCATCTGTTCTCACCTGAAAGTAATCAAGGCCTACTTTTCAATGTCATACCTCTGATTCGGCTAGTTCAATTTGAGCACTTAGCAGCCAACATGGCCAGGCCGACCCCCTGCGAAGCTTCGACCATAGTGCTGAATCAGGGATGAAAGTGCCCCGGCCCCGCCTCGAGCTGCGCGGAAATATCCAACCAAACTCCAACAAATCACCTCCCTACACCTTTCCTAAAACTCCTGTACACACAATCTCACTCTCAGCAATATATCTATGGCCTCCGCTTGGAGGTGATTTTGAAAACTTGTCCGGATTTCCTCAGCCAAATTAGCAAAAGTATTGGAGCGAGAGCTACCATGGACGTGGAGACCCCCCGCGAAGTCCTTCCATGTACTGGAAGTTGCCACAAATGTTGCATTTCATTGTTGTGAGTCGCAAATATTCCGGAAAACGGGTGCTGAATCACAAACTTGAGCAATATATCGCCACCGAATGATACCGTGTATAGCTAGATATTGAATAATCAATAAAAGCATTGGGGATTCTTGCAAAAATATGATTATTTGAGACTAAATTTAGTAGGTCGTCAGTAAGACTTGTGACAGTACTTTCACTGCACAGGGCAGCCCACTGAATTTCGGCTATATACCTAGATTCCAGAAGTAGCAGAAAAACAGACACGTATTTGGGTTATCCGGAAAATATACAGCCTACATTGTTGTAATTATTTAAAATGTCAACTCTAACCTTTGTCACTGGGCAGGAAAGCGAAGCCGTTTTTTCAGCCACCCTGCAGAATCGAAGCTGGTCGCAGCACGCCGCTAGCACCACGCGCTGGGGGAGACAATGGGCCGCATGCGTCCAGCCGGGCACGCAACCGTGGGGACGCGCTCTTTTCCTCAACAATTGACGGGAGTCACTTCACAACGCTTCTCCTGTCCAGAGATAACGCAAAGAATACGTCAGAATTTGAAATAAATCTTACACTCGACTGGGAGACAGCTCGTAAGACTAAGATCAATATGATGATCGACGGCCAAACATCGGTTTCAAAACGAGGCTTGTCAATCGATAGTTTTTGCTCATTTCTCGAAAAAGGTGCAAAAATATAACACAAATTATGACATTTACACATGAAAATTTATTCTATTTCAAATGTATTCTTCAGTACTGACCAAATATAAAAACATAATGGTTTTATTTTTTCATTGAGCTCTCCCAGGATTCAATTAGACTAGAATATTGTACTCGAGGGGTGTCTCGGGCTCGATGTACATTTCTTTCACAAAAGATATAAATCATCCGAAATTTGAGTTTTCAAGGCATAGACTACAAATGTATTTAACAATTTTAAAACTTTTTCTGAACTGAATCTTATATCATGGATACACAGTATTTATATATGTATGATTTATAGATCCCCTTTAAAAATAGTGGTCTCTTCCAAACGAGGGAACCGTCAACTATGGCGTCTGGAGTGAAGGCGCTCGAGCACTCCTCTCTCAAGGTTAGTCAATTTGCAGCCGTTTTATGACATATTTGGGTCCAGGGTCTTTTTCTTGGTTAAGAGAACATATGGAAAGAATAACTGACCTCAAGATTCTGAGGCAACGTATCCTCCAACTGACGAAGGGGAGCCCCCAAATCCTAGCTTGACGCGGCCAAAATTTTTACGTGATGCAACGCAACGTTCTGAGAGATCCATGAAGAACGGACATGGCTTACAGGGACTTCCTAAACCCTGGTATTCTCAGTCTGAGCAGAGATTTGCAGACTCCACAGTTAAGCCAACGGTATCGATGATCTATACATACCTACAAACTACAGGACAGTTATCAAGACGGGCAAAGATAATTTTTGGAAACGGCGCACTGTAAGTGTAACACGCCCACTAATTTGAAACTCCAAGCACGAACAAGCAAAAAGGCTCTGTTATTTACCGACACTATAGCACTTCGCTGATTGGTTTCATCATCCCAGCAGTATTCCTACTTTTTCTGGAAACAACTGAATTTGTTATCCATCATTTTGTTCGCCTAAGTTTGTTTCTGAGTCTTTAAGTTTTCCATGTGTGAACTATGACATGACATACCCTCACATTTGGATTGGATTAGTAAATACTAGAGTACTCTACAGGGGCAGGAAAAGGAATGCAGGAACAAAAGTAGACAGTTGCATCTTCTGACATACAGATACAAACAATCCCTTCACTTCTACCTTTCGTGTTTATTTGTCAAAATTTAGATAGTAAATTGTAGCTTGAACTCAACACATGTAATTCTCTTTTCATCTACTTGAAGTACTTCTGTTGTAACCATAATGATTTCACTTATTCAGTCACATAATTTTCCAATGGTCACTACAGATAGTCTGCTGTTCTTAGTTGAAAAACCATTGTATTGAGTTTCTGTGTACAATAGTTATGCACATTGGTTCAGAAATCTGGGTTGTTCCATGGGTATTACTATAACTTAGTTTAAATTTTTAATACTGATAGACTGAGTGAATGTAAGCTGCTGTCTTGATGTCCAGATGAAAAAAAAAATATTGGTAACAGCTGCTGGGATAAACTTGCTGGGATTGAGAGATTTAAACCAAAGAATGGCATGAATGATGAAAGTTTCACAGTTGAAACAGAAATGATCTTAAGAATTAACGGTGCAAAGTTTGCCATTTGAAATTGAAGAACATGAGAATTTCGTAATTTTTACTATAAGACATTTATGTATAACTCTTTTGCCTTGAAGTTACATACCTTGTCATGATTCACCCATTCAGACATATATCATTTTAGTTTATGTGTGGTTAGTTAGATCTAGAGGTACTACTGTTCATTATGTTGCATTATCTGTTAATCATAATGATTGTCAATATAAAAACATGTGCATGATCATGACAGGTCCCATATGAGATCTTGAACAAGAAGTTCCGGGTGGCCCAGAAGACAATCGACCGGGAAGTGTCTCATGTGATGCAGGCAACTTCTGAGCTGGAAAAATGTCTGGAAGGAAGTTCTGCAACCGTCGGTAAAGTTGTTGGGCTACTAGATGGAGTGATTGAAAAACTTACTGGACTTAAAAGAAAGGTAAGCATTACTAAAACTTGCTATTTGCTCTAAGTTTGATTTGTCTTGTCAGAAATAGATCTGATATCCCTTTCCACTATCCATTGTAGTGTATCTGTGAGGTTCTCTTTTTTTGCCAGTAAGTTTTCAATTCAACAATTTATGCAAAGAGTAACAGTTATAGATTATATTGTTCTGTTGGTAATGTCACCTCCATCATATCTTATAACTGTTGTTATCATTGAAGGCAGAGGAAGCCATTTTAGCCGAGGATGATTCAGCCAAAGTATGCAAGCGCCGAATCGAACGCCTTAAGCCCCCCGACAGCGAACAGCCAAG
>NC_049982.1:20015138-20092481 GCF_000003815.2 Branchiostoma floridae
CCCCTGACTTCTAATGCAACATGTTTTTCTTTTCAGACATGCTAGGAAATACTTCTCCCAAGTAGACCCAGAACAGATGCCAGAGGTGCAGAGAATCATGGGACTTCTTGCCTATCCTCCTGACACACAGGTCCAGCCTTACAAGGTCAGTGGAGATTAGACAATGCACAGCTGAACATGTTTGTCCTATGTGCTGATAGGTGATTATTCAAATATTCATCAAAGTGATTATCTTGAATTTCCTTTCAACTGTTTATTGCAACAAGTTGTCTTTAAGACATTGCAGAGTACATTAGATTTTTAGAAAAAGAGCTAATGAGTTGAATGTGCAAATAGGGACCAACCAGGATATTTTGTGTGTTAGAATTGTGTGTATTTTATATCTTGGATTCAATTTTTTCAGTGTTTCTAGAGGGTTAAAGATATATAGTCACATTACATTTTAATTGCTAAGATTTAAGTTTCTTTCTTTTCTTTTCCAGGATTTTTATGAACCCTCTAGATGGGATGCCATGGTGCAACAGTTCCAGTGGGAGAATTTCAAGATTCATCAAATTAGCAACTACTCTGTCTTCTGTTTAACTCTTCAAGCTGGCCTGTCATCTCTCAAAACTCCGTATCCTTTGCCCAAAAAGTTTTTGAAAGTGCATTTGAATCTTCTGCGGTAGATTTGTTATAAATGTGCTTCTGATGTACGTTTATGAAGGCAGGATAAACAGAAAGATTCGAATCTTAACTTATCTTTCCAATCGCATTTGTCATATTCTCAAAAGCCTCTTGTGGTTTGGAAGGTCATTAGTGTAGCATAAGGAAGCTTTATTCTAAACTATACATGCACCAGATGAGACACTGCTCTTCCACAGTTTCCATGTCTTTGACTCGTACTCAGCCATTGTTACCGTGACCCGGAGAGTAACTACAGAAATTCTCAGTGTCCTGTGTGCAGTAAGCAGATGAACGAGCTGGCCAAACCGCTGCCCTTCTCGCACTGCGCCCAGTCCCGCCTCATCTGTAACATCTCCGGACAGATCATGAACGAGAACAACCCCCCGATGATGATGCCCAATGGGAACGTTTATGGGGAAACTGTAAGTTGGGATGACTACTAAATGTATTCTTGTTTGTTTCTGGCAGGAAACATGTTTCCATGTAGAATTCTTCAACATGTTCATAGTTTTGAAAATTTCGCTTCACTGCAAGCAAAACCTCCACAAAAATTTTTGTTCTGTCTTCTTGTCCCATTCCTAAGCACTACATGTACATACTATACATTGTACAGTATTATATGTGTTGGAGTAGCCTGTTTTGATAAACACACATAAATACTTGCTCAGATTGAATACAGGTCCGATCTGTGAACATTTACATATCGAGTAGTTAGATCAATGACAGTTGGTCTTGCCAGCACTTCCGAAAGTGACTGTTTTGTCCATCTGCAGCAGCCTTGCCCAGAAGCTGGTTTCTGACAGGATGTCTATATTGTCCATAAAGGGTCAGGGTGTCCTTTGCGGTAGTGTAGCTATAGTGTTATGTAGCTATAGTGTTATCACAAACTCAAAACCACTGCAAACACTCCATTGTCCTCCTACTGGGACTTAGTGCAGTACTACTGTAAGTTCATTTATGTTCGCGAGCACTTAATTTCGCGAGTTTGAGCAAATCAGGAGTTCGCGAGATCTTTGAGTTCGCGAGCGGGTATTTCAAAAGTTACGATCCGGTACTATGACGGTAGCGAGTGCCCCCCTCCCACCCACACCGCAACACCAGTCATGCCGTCAAAGGCGGCATTTACGCCTTGAAGTTCATAGTTCCCCTTCAAACAATGTCTAAAGTTGATGTACTCGATAAAAAAATGTGTTTCTACCGAGCCACTGTCTCATTGTTGAGCTCATTTCGGCCGTGATTTGACGACAGCGCATGGAACGCAACAGGGCCAAGGACCTCTGATATGTCGCAATCACATTTGCCGCACAGGCTGACGGGATACCCCACGCCAAGCCAAGCGGGCGCCATTTTGAAAATTTTTCAGTGTGAAAGTCGGCGCAAAGTTTTAAACTTTCAGCGTAATTTGTGGACACAAGTTGTACACAAGAAGGTGAAGAGTTCATCTCTACCATATTTACAGTAGTTCTAACTCAGAATTATGAAATGAACGTCTTATTTTTGGGCATGTAAGCGGAGCTGTGTTTGCCACGTTTCTGAGTCATGAAAATTCCCTGGGCTATTATTGTTGTAATCCTGCTGTAATTCCACAGCTTTTCTTGTATCTTTTAAGACGAATACTACTCTAAGTAATATTACTAAGTAATACTACTCTAAGTAATATAAAAAATGCCTGGGACTTAGTGAAAACACTAGCAGGAAAGAAATCAAGAAATGCTGTGCACATCAAAGGAGAAGATCGACTAAAACTCTGGGAGAATCATTTTAAAAACCTTCTTAATGTGAATACTAATTCCTCCCCTGACAGCGAACCAATTCATAAAGTGTTCGAGGTTTTCACTGAGATTAAAAGTGGCGAGTTTTCTCAAGAGGAGGTAGTTATGGCATCCATGCAATTAAAAAATGGGAAAGCTCCCGGCATGGATGGTCTCCCACCTGAGTTTTGGAAGTTACCAAACATGACAAAAATCCTTTTGCTTTTCTGCAACTCAACATACAATGGAAATCGCCCAAAAGAATGGGGTATGTCTGGTATCATCCCCATCCCCAAGAAAGGGGACTTGCGACAGCCAGACAACTATAGAGGTATTTCTTTGTCTCAAATCGCATCCAAAATTTATAACCGCTGTTTACTTAATAGAATTCGTCCTGTCATAGACCAAGTATTGCGTCCAAATCAAAATGGCTTCCGTCAAGGTAGATCAACCACCTCTCACATTCTAGCACTTAGGCGCATTGTTGAGGAGTTGAAAAACTTTGACAAAGAAGCGGTGCTCGTGTTTATCGACTTCCGCAAAGCATTCGACTCCATAAATCGCTTCAAAATGTTCCAAATACTGGAAGCTTACGGGATTCCGCCGGATGTCGTAAGTGCTGTTCGTGCCATGTATGAGGACACCACTGCTGTGGTAATCACTCCTGAGGGGGAAACTGATGCATTCAGCATCAATACAGGCGTCCTTCAGGGTGACCCATTGGCACCCTTTCTCTTCATTATATGTCTCGATTATGCATTGCGGTCTTCGATATCTGACTCGGAGGGACTAACACTCCGACGCAGACGAAGCCGACATCACCCGGCCGAAACCCTACCTGATTTAGATTTTGCCGATGACATTGCTTTGTTGGAAGATTCGATAGAACTCGCACAAAATCTTCTTACTAAGGTGGAAGTTGCCTGCCAAAGAATAGGGTTATACCTCAATGCTTCCAAGACAAAGTTTATGCACTTAAATCCAACAACTCCTAGTTTACTTTTAACATCTGATGGCAGCTCCATAGAGCGGGTTTCCGACTTCAAATACTTAGGTGGTTTCACCGATAGTCTTCACGATATGAATGTGAGGATAGCCTTGGCATGGAGTGCCCTTCACTCATTGCACAGAGTTTGGAAATCCCCCATCAGAAAACAAACCAAGACAAAACTCTTTCAGACATGTATTGAAACAATTCTGTTGTACGGATCTGAATCTTGGCTTATGTCTAAGACACATTCCCAAAAACTCAATGGCACATATACAAGGATGCTTCGTCTAGTCTATAACTGTCCATGGTGGAAACATACTACAAACAAACAATTGTACGGACCTCTACCAAAAGTCTCTACAAAAGTGAAACAGCGACGGCTGTGCCTTGCGGGTCACGTGGCACGAGCCAACGAACCAGCTGGTAGATTATTGTTGTGGTCCCCCGACACTAAGAGAAGAGTCGGTCGTCCAAGCTCAACTCTCAAGAAGCTCATTGAGGAAGAAACAGGTCTGGAGGGGAAAGGTCTTCTTACGGCGATGAAGGACAGGCAATTCTGGAAGGCCAACTTCGTTTGCATCACCTCTCAAGAGGATGACAAATGAATGAATGAATGAATGACTACTCAGTTTTAATTTTTGCTTCGTTCGTAACTTGTAGAAATCTAGTAAAACTAGGAAAATAAATCGCAGCCACGGCGTGCACGTACTACTGAACAAAGCCGACAAGTTTCTTTTTTCTCCGTTCGCCAGTGGCACATATCTACACAGTAATGACTCCATGTATCGTTAATGTGTTGAATTAACTTTTATTTCGGTTTGGAAAGAATAAATGATCTGTTATAAATTGAGTCTTGTCATTGGTATAAGTTGCTATCATAGTACACACGTAGTTGAGACTGGATTTTTGGACGGAAGGTGTGGGGAGGGGTGACGATGTTGAACATGCATGTTCGCGAGTAGATGACTTCGCGAAGAGAAGGTCTTAGCGAAATACGCGAACTTAAAAATCTCGCGAACTTAAATGAACTTACAGTACTTGTAAACATTAGGTGGGGCTTGGATGTTTTGTATGTTACATAGCCCATGCCAGCAGTCCACACCAAAACAAAACTAGGGTCATCAGGATTTTACTTGGCTTATTTGGGTAATCAGAAACACATTTTTTCCCTCTCTTTAGGCCAAACGAGGAAGAGAGGTCTAATTTTGTGTCCACAGAGGAATTCAAGTAGCTTATTTTCTTCCTCTCCTTGTTTCAGGCACTGCTGGCCATGGCTGCTGAGAATGGAGGCAAGGTGGTCTGTCCCCGTACCAAGGACACCTACACTATTGACCAAGTGGAGAAGGTCTTTGTCATGTAGACTCCATGTGCACACCTTTGGCAGGACGTCAGGAGATTTTTCATGGCCAACTTTGACATGAACCAGAGCTGTATTTAAATTCTATTGCAGAAAGTTCAGCATAAAGAGTTCTCATTATCTCTGACATCATAGAAGGGTGTTTTCATGATTTCAAACTTTATCTAATACTGCATTGTTTCAAATGTGGTTATTGGAGCTCTTGATGAAAAAAGGCTTACCCAAGGGGACAAGATTTTTTTCCCTTCTTTCCAGATGTTAAGAAGTTAACTTTCTAAAGTTGTAAAGTTTCTTATTATACTAATAACCCACTATTTTAAGTGGAAATATTAAGTGTGACTGAACATGATACAGTTCTGCATGGGGGAGGCCTGCAGTGTCCTTTTCAGTAAACCAAACACATGTCTTGAACTGCACTCCAGAAGTAGCATACTGAAAATATGTAGATGCAAACAGACAGACCATAAACAATACTTCCCCGTAACTTGGTAGCCTCATCCATGTCTTGGACTGTCATATCTAGTTTTACCACCTTTGACCTGTACTTCCTTCCACTCTGGAAATTCTGACCTTTACGGACATCCTTGCACTCACTACGTGACACTCATTAACTGTGGGCACACCGACCCAGATGAATCACACAATGTAAACATACATACCGTACAAAACACACTCGTACAGAAAACGAACACAATATGGACACTTGCACTGAAAACTGCTCCCTCATTGTTACCACTCAGTTTGAATTTGTACTAGATACTAATTGCCAAGCTGCTTTGGAGCAGTATGATATTTTATTGCTTCGTGTAAAGTTGCCTTGCAGAAACAGACTGAGCAAAAATGGCATTTCTGTCAATCCATCCATATCCTGTTAAGAAAAAGATAAGTATGAATTAAAGACATCCACCATGCTGGCTTCTCCAGTTTAATACCTTGAATTCACTGCCCATTATTTTAGGAACACACAGTACTTTTGTGCAGATTTAATACAACTTGATGATTTTAATAGTCTTTGACTTATATGAAATATATGTACACAGTTACATGTAAGTTTGTTCAACTTGAGTCAGTATTTAAGACCCAGGAACAAAGTCAGCTGGGGTTGTACCTACCTGACTGAAATTCAGTAAGAAAATGATTAAGGATGAGAGAGAGTACTTCCAAGTACAAGCTACATATGGTGCAAGCTTTTGACTAACTTTCCTCCTTACCCATTGTAACTATGGAACTATGATATGGTGCATGGATAATTGCATAGTGGAGAAAGATTAAATGTGAAGAACATGACTAAAGACAAATCCACATTGTTAACCTGGATGTCTAACCTTTCTAAACATAACATGAGTTTCAGTAAGGATAGCACTCAGATCAATGTTGAAGCTTGCAGATTGGAGCTGATTCCATCAAAATCCTTGGCCTTAAAGCTGTCTGTTTGCTCTCCAGCGAACATTTGACTCGTATCCTGTATATGGTCTTTGTCCAACCTTTGATGTACACTACTAACACTTAGGCCAACGCAATTTTAAATCGACCTTTCACATGCAACCTGCAATTTCAATTTTTAGCTGAGCCCTGACAGAACTAACTGCCATTTGTATGAGAAAGGTTTCTTTGCAAGCTGTACAGTGTTCACATAAAATTCCAGTCAAAAAGAGGTTGGTATAGACCAAGAACCTGGTATGTATGGCACTCAAACGGCTTTCATTGTGCAAGTCTGCCTGATGATGAATGGTTAATCATACAGTGTATCCATTGTATTTTGACTTGGTCTAATTTGTACAGTTATAAACTACAAGCATGCTTTAATAGAGTGTTGTTATAATTGTCATCTATTGACAAAAGCAACTATCAATTTTTCTATATGGCAAAGCCAGTTTTGAACTGTACAGTTCAGCTGAAAGGTGCTTTGTTATTGCAGTGGCCTCCTGTCTGATGTTAAACATCCAAAAATGTTCCTATGCTCAATGATAGAAAATTGTTTTTTTCAATGACATATCAAAAGTCCTTTGATATTGTTCAATGGAGGGAGCCTGGTTGGGTGCTGTTTGTAGATAGGATTTCCTAACACTTATGAGTCTCTATGATCTGTTATGAAGTTATGTTTGATAGCAATCCTGTATCACATCGCTTTTACATTGTCCCTAAATTTGACATTGCTGACTGATGAAAACAGGAGCAGTGAAACATATTCTCCTATGGAGACTGGCTGATATTGTTATCCATGTTTAACTTGAGAAATTCAGAAGGAACCAGTAACCACAAAATCTGACAAGAGAAAATGCTAAATTTCCCCATGCTACAGTTTTCTTGTTACTCCTGTATTTGTCCATGAGGTTATTCAAGCAAGACAATAAGTGTCATTTCTTCCACTTCAAAATCTACACATGCTGTTAGTAACAACTTTCTGTAGACACACGGCTGTCTTGTTGGCCATTAATCACTTTTGCTATAGCTACATAAGGTTAAGTTTTAAAAATTTGTTTAAAGATAGAAATGTGCAGGATTTTAAGTTGTTCCTTTGTATTCCTAAGCTCTAATATTGATTGTAAAAATTCAATGTCTTATTTAAAGTTATGAAAGTAAACCATGCAAATTAAACATTGAGTTGTACGAGGGCGCTTCAAAAAGTAATGTCACTAGCTTTATAACAGACTAATTTTTTCATCGAATGAGTTGAAATTTGGCACAAAGGTAAAGCAATATCTCCTTTTGAGATTGAGATATCTCACTTTGTTGTTCACATTTTTATAAGTGGCCGACTTGAGTTCTAGCTGTCCACACCCTTGTTATCCCGTCGAAAGAAATTAGAGGTTCAATTTATGTGCAATTGATAATGTCCCTGACTCACTTGTAGCTATTGTATGAAGCTGAAATTACTCATGTATTATGTTCTATTTCTTCATAATGCACATGCCAATGTTCACCTTTGAAATCCAATCATGTTTTCTTTTTTCGTTTCTTGGGTGAAGTGAGGTCATCGTTGTCGTTAATCAGGGGTGGGCTGATTAAAGTTTCTGTAGTGGACTTTTCAATAAACAGAAAGAAACCAAACATTGCACACTTCTTTGTCTTGAAACAACCAATAACTGTGCTAAGTTTCGTATCTTTTGGTTGATGGAAAATGGTTGATACAAAACCTTTGATAAATAAACCACGTATTTGGCTATTAATGAAACTGCCTGTGATATAGTAACTCGCTCCTTTCTACCACCTGTAAAACATGAACCATTGGGAGTTCAGAAATGAAAATTGGCATGTGACCTATAAAGACATGTGTTATCATATGGGCAAAATTTCGGCTTCCTACAGTAATTAAAAGAGGGTCAGGTCTAGAGGAACTGATCTTCTGACAAACTTCCAGGGGTATGGTTATCTAGAAATCAACTCAGTTGCTCATAAAAATTTGAACAACAAATTGAGATATTCTAATCTCAAGAGGATATATGCCATTACCTTTGTGCCAAATTTCATCTCATTCGAGGAAAAAATGAGCCTGTTATAAAACTAGTGACATTACTTTTTGAAGCACCCTCGTATGTATATTTTATGGTAATAAGTGTATGGTCTGGTGCATGTAATTCTATAAAATAGCTCTTCTTCAGAGCTGGAAACTGAAATTCTATGGCTAGATTTTCTGACACTTGAATGTCAAGGATAGAAATATGCTGTATATTACTAAAAGCATGTAAGTAATTTTACATGCATTATCTATACAAAATATCTAGGTGCACCCACAGTCTGTCTGCTTGCGGGAGGGCCTGTTGTCATCGAACAAGTGCTCTAGAGCCCATTCCTTAATTCACTCATTTACTAAGCCTAAGGTCACTGCCAAAGGAGTTGAATGTACAGTTCCCCAGATGGGTAACAAACGAACATACTAGCGAACTACTAACCGGATGGTACCCAGGCTACATTCACTCAGTCAACATTTCCAGCCCAGTGATAGTAGGTCATTCAGACATGTCGTCAGAACTGTTCTTCTGTGCTTTGGATGGGTTTACTAAACTTGCATGGATAGGCTACCGAAAAGATTTATCCAAATTAGATGCTTCAGAATCTTTCTTTTTTTGGTCTGTGGTTTTGTGAACAGGAGCCATGAAGTTCTGTGGTAATAAGCAAAACTGAAAGCTACTGTGTTGAAAACACCACAAACTGATTGACACAAGATTGATGCGTTTATTCCTTTTTACAGCACATAATGTCTGATTGAAAGCTCATTGATTATGATATACTCAAACTGAATATGATATAGTGATTGTCATATTGATCATTTTTGACATCCTGCAGCTTTATGTACATCTAGTCATAAATAAGATATATACAATTACAGTGAGTACCATAAGTTGACAAATGTTACAATGCATACCAGAAGCAACTATGGTTCTTGTCTCCATTTGCTGGAATGTATTTCCAGTCAATAGCACAACAAAAGCAATCGGTTGAAGTAGTGAACAAATGAATGTTATAAACAGTTTTATGAACTAGTTCTCCCAAGGAAGTTTGACCTCCTTTATTGACCTGTTTGCTATTGTGTATGAATTGTCATCATCCAAACCTTTGATATGTTACTAAGGAGCATTTTTTCAAAAGATTAGCCCCAGCCATGTTCATTATTATAACTTAGGAAATATCTTTCTCTGTAGTTAATGAAATTCTTAAGATATTTACAAGATGATATGTTGATTGTATGTAGTATACTCCAGCACTCATTTAAGAGTCTGGAGGTTTGGACCCCTTAATTCTGCATACACAGGGGATTTCTGCCCTGTTCATGTGCCTTGAATGAGTATCTCCATGGGTTGTGTGGTAGGAAGGGTTCCTGTGCAGATGCCATGACCTGTAGAGGGGTCCTGTGGCTTTCATTACTCCAGTCTGTGGTGGCCGTGTCCAGTTTTATCCTACCCTGCTGCGGCTTGCTGTACGTGCGGGGAAAGCGACGTCGTGTGGGTGACTCGGTGTCGCGATCACCCCGGAAGGACACCGCGTAGCTGCTCATGTTGTCGGTGTGGCTTCCCTCGCGGGTGGTCCAGCGGATGTAGTTATTGGAGTAATGAAGACTCTTTTCAACAGGAACCACAGATTGTTTACCAAGACCCTGAAGAAAAAAAAGATCCATAAAAAAAACTTCCAAAAAGCTTCTTTTTTAAATCTGCTGTGCCAGTTTCACAATATCATCAGTCACCATTCTTTTTATGGTTGGCTAGCTCTACAGTTGCATAAAATTTTTCTACCAAATGACCTTAGGACATAGCTGTTATTTTTGCTAGTACAAAAAGCGGCCATCTTAAGCCAAGGCTACAGTCGTCTTGTGCAAGCGGTCTTAACTTAAGACCAAGTTTGACTGTATAATGCTTCAATCAATAATTGTGAACTGGCTTACATGTCCAAAGTACTCCCCATGGTCCTGGAAGGAGTTCCTATTGTCATGCCAGGAGAAGGGGTTGACCTGGTCGTACCGCTTCTGTTAAAAATAAACAAACAAACATGTCACTTCATGAAAGACCAACTTTGACAATGTAAATGATGATGTGTGTTCTAAAAGTCACAGGTCTAATGTGGTTAATGTTGACCATTTTACTGATACCAATGATGTGTAGGTAATCCAATCTCTATATAAACGGTTCATATATGGGCTGATGAAACAGCAGGACAGCTTGAAAGCCAGGGAATAAGCTCAAAATCACCACAAGCCATGTTAGTAGAACTACTGTTGTATACTACAAGTATACGATACTACTAGTATCAGCTACATAAATGTGAGACTTAACAAACCAATTTATCTGTCCTAGAGGAGAATGTCTAAAATAATGTGATATTGGATATCTTTTAGACCAGGAAACAGCCTGGCTCTTGTGTTCACAATAGGCTAATGGTCTGTCCTACTTGCCAGGAAAGCTGGGCAAACAAACTGAAATGTGAGCATTTAGAACAAGAGAGTGACAGACTGCCACTTAAGCAATGTTTTTTTTGGAAGTGCCATATCCAGCCTTTAGTATCTCACATTTTTTCTCGTAGTTTTTTTAAAGTCTGTGTGACACAAACTCTGCTGTCCAGGCTGTAACTGACCCATCCCCACAGAGGAGGCCAGTGGATGTTGGGCGGGCTGCTATTAGCGAGATTAAATTAGGCCAATTTTTTAAAATGATTATTCAGCTTTAAAGAGTTGGCTAATGATGGACTAAATTGACGTAACACCAGTAGATGCTGTTTGAAACATCTGAGCTAGTCTGGCAAATTTAAACATCTGAGCTAGTCTGGCAAATTTGAGTGACAGGACGGAGAGACCCGTCAGTTTGGATATTAAAACTTATCCAGGTTCTTGAGTACTTCATTACTTGGACGTCTAACCTTCATTGACGTAAACTGACAAACATTTTATTGTGAGAATACAGCACTAACAAGGGATGATTAGGTTATCATTTGAGTCTCTCTTCCATAGTGTGCAGGCACTGATGATTCCCATAGCTGAAGCGTACCCAATTAGGGGATAATATGACAATTTTCAGGAGGGAACACCTTAGTGCACTCTTTATCTGACAGGGTGGGATATAACATGTCATCTCTTCCATTGTGCTTCAGAACCAACACCTGGTGTCTTCTTTCCTGCAATTAGGCCGTACCAAACATGCTGCATTATCTCTGGGGAGAAAAAACCTTTGCAGCCATGCATCGCCTAAACAAAGGTCTGTTATGTGTAAAGGATCGGACGCCTTGTGTTTTAGGTCAGACAAACAGGCTGAAGTTGATACACGCAGGCTCGAGTGACCACTTCTGAGGGACCAGGACATCAGGCGCCCTCCATCCCCAGGCAACTTCTGTTGTCAAAACAGAGTGGAGTCTAAATGTGTCCACAGCTGAGGAGTCCTATCATGGGGGATTTTAGATACTCAACAGGCTTGTGGAGTTAGGAAACAACCAAACACTACAATAATTGTAGTATCAAATAAAATCATTGCTGTGTACTGAATTTGGGGGAACCCTAAGCAAATCTATCTTACTAATGTTCATGAAGATGTATGCTGTTCTCTATTAAATTGTGCACAGTGTCCTAGGCTTCCCATGCATCAAATGTTGCAAAAAATGTCCAAAATCTTATAATCACAAAGTTCTTGATACACAACCATGAATTTTATTTCGAGCCAACGTTTCTTCATTAGGGCTATACTGACTTGTTTACAGTCAAGAATAGCCCTGACAAAGATGACAGAAGGTCATCGAAACATTGCCTCGTAATAAAATTCATGGTTGTGTATGAAGAACTATGTGATTAAGTAGTTTACCAACCTGATGAAATTATTCACTAATGTACTAGAACATCTACTAATTGGAGATTATCTACATGCAATTCTTACTTTCCAGATTCTGTTGATCTGAAGCAGAATGTTTTCATTACTTGATCGATTTTGGCTTTTGTCAACACCATACAGTAATGTTAATTTTGGAAAACGTTAGAACTACATCTGTTGCATAAAATGAAATAAAATGATGAATAATTATCATAATTATATTCATATACATGTAGTATTATGAAGGAAAACACATTGTTCAAGAGACTTTGCTCTTAAAGTGACAAAGTCCCATGAAAAAAAACAATGTTTCAAGCACAATATCTCACCGCGTTTTGCGTGTTGACGTAATCAAGTCTGTTGGCAAATTTGGGAGGAGTGTTAGTCTGGGAACTGGGAGAACTGTCACTGAAGGGCCTGGTCAACATCTCCCCTGTACTGGTGTCCACGTGGCGCTGGAACTTCGGCGTCTCGTAGCCGCGCGTTCTGTGGCGAAACTGTGACAGGAAAATTAAATATATCCATGAAAATCAGTGATTAACTGAGAAAAGATGAACAAAAAATGCGATGTTTTGTGCTTGAAATGTTTAAACTACATATCCTCACAGAGACAAAGGGCATGCGTATGTGGTTGATAACTAGTACCGATCTAACGTTAACTTGAAAGAGCAAAAGCATTTGAGCTAATACGAGAGCCATACGACGATTGTGCGTTTTGCTGCCGATTGAAGCAGGTGTATGGCTTCAGCTTATTTCCATATCGCACGCGTTTTCACGTCCTTCTGGTGTGAGTTATATGTTAAAAGGCCAAAACCGCACGTTTTACACGAAAAAAAAGTTCCCTATTCTATATAAGTAGCCGGTTCCCAAAGACACTAAAACACATGTTAACGTGTTTTAAGCGTGAAACAAGCCTTTGTGTGTGAATTTAATGCTAACTTTCGTTTTTCTGATTTCCTCAAAGTACGAAACTTGTGTGTTTCCGCTACGTGGCGGTGTGCCAATCATGAGATTTGTGGTAAGAAATGATCTTTCAGATTACGAAACTCCCTAGTGCATTGTAAAAGATTAATATGGTTAACGTTCTTGCCTTTACTTTATCAATATTTTACTGAGGATTTCAAACGTCATGATTAGTCAAGCGCGACGCATCTAACGTGGCTAAATATCCTTTCCATTTCTTTCCATCGGAGTAAACTGCCGATTGAAATGGAAGACGACAGGAGAGCCGAAAACCTAGCTAGGTAAGAGATATGTCACATTTCCTGTCAAGAAAATTGATTCACAAAACGTCTGTACCCCAAGTGTCTGACAAACAAATAGAGCCAATAAAACTGAAAGTTATTTCATCAATTATTAACGCTTCTATTGACTTGTTGCGTGATAAATGTCCTGGGATTTAGCTGCGAGGGTTTAAGTAAATGCTGCAGGTTTACTCAGGGAGATTTGGTCACTCGCAAACAAAGGGGGTTACAGAAAGGACTGTGATAGATCTGCTATGGGTAAATGTGCCTAAGGCTAAGTTACCAAGGTACAGTCATGCACCCCGAACAGGTATCGCTATCCGAGACTAAATCGCACAACGTTGCATTTGTTGTACAAAATTTCTTGACCAGATTTCTACTGAAACTGGTAGAACGACGAAACTTACTTATATATGATGCAGGTGCATAAAAAAGAACTATACAACAACAAAAATCATCCGTTCTTTCTTATCGATAAACTATGCTATTACCACAAGGGTAATGTTGACACAGTCATTCATTAAGGCGTCACGACGGGAAAGGTAACGTTGTCTAGAAAATCAGTCTGAAGTCGAATGAAACTCACCCAGTTTCCATCACAGTCATTTCCCGGTGCGAATTTTCTCCCTTTCGGCATAGTTAAGGCAGTCCGATTTTCGAATGACCTCTTAGTAAAGCAGGTATGTCACGTCGGACAGCGCCGTGTAGGTAACCGGTCAACAGCGTCCTTGTGAGCTACTTCCGGGCTCTCTGGTGCTCAATAAATTATAACGTTAGGGAAAAAAGCTTCCTTCTCCAACAAGTCGAAGAGAGGTCCTGATAGAGACAAGTTTCACAATAGAAAAACGACGTGCTTCAAGTGCAGTTAATATGCAATCAACAGCTTTGTACGCTCCAGACAATGATCAGCAGAACACAATCGGCTGGCCAGGGGAGCGGCCAAACAGGTTGTGTTGCGTGGTCACCACGCTGTCATGTTGTGCAGTCAGCTGTTGGCCGAATCACCACCAAGAAAGTAACTCCAAGATGTAGACATTTGACTTGAAAAGTACAAAATTATTCCCCTATATTTGAGTAAAGAATCGTTTTTGCATATATAAAAGTTGCCTACGTACCATCACTTATCATTATGGCTGAATTTGTTGTGTGTTGTGGTTGCGGACTGTTTCGGTAGCTTTGTTTACTGTTAGCCGGTCAGGTATAGTTTACATGCGTTGCTATAGTAGCATCAGCCTCGTTTTAAAATTGACGCGCGAAAACCAAGACCTCTTTTAGCTTCCCCTGAACCTCGGCGACACCGTCTCCATTCATGCCTGCAAGATCTCCTTACAATTTGCGGTAATGTTACAATGGGTGGGTACTCAGGTGTTCAAAACACACCGGTGTTCACAAACGAAGCGTTGAACATAGGTGATGAATGAGCGGATCAGAATGAGCTGCTTAACGATGAAGCTGAAAATTACTCTAATCTGATTGGCCGAAAGTCTGCGGGGATTAAAATTAGATGGTACCATTACTGTAAGGGGGTAAATAAGTCATATTTTCTGTATATAATACCGCAAATGGGAAAAACTTAGTTTCTTTCGTGAAAATAAAGTTTCAAGTCACGTTTCAAGTCAAGATAAGCAAATCATAATGACCATCGAGTCACCACAACGTATCAAAGATGGACTAAATTCGTATTGGACCGTACCAAATCTTCCAAGGAGGAGAGCAGAGGTGTCAAATTTGGCGTTAAAATCTGCTCAGCTCAGTAATTTTGAACGACAAGTACAAGAAATCTCGGACGTTGGTAAGTATAACATTTTGCTCGATGTTTCATTTGAGAAATTTGTGTTTAGCTACTGTGTGTCATTACAGACCATTATCTGATGCCACGTGCAAATAATTTTGCTGAGCTCTGAGAAAAACGAGTTGTTTGGTTTCGGTTTTCATGGCATTTTCTTTCTCATCTGTCTTTAATTTCTTTGATTGCTCTTGGCATAACAAGGTCTTGTACTTGGCTACAAATAACCCATAGGTTGTGAGCGTTATCCCTAACCTACAAAGGCTGACAAAATATGTCTCTTTAAAACGGTTTCGTTTGTTCAAAATTTCCAAGAAATGTGGTGGGGCGGAGAACTTGGAGAAAAAACATGGCGGGTCCCACCCAACATACGGTTTGAATTTGTTCTGCCTCACAGAGAGGAAACGTGCTCGAAGAAGGTTTCACTGGTGTCCGTGGTGCTTATTTTGTCCGAAAAGCGAACACGGGGAAGGGATTTGTCTTGTGAAAGATTCGTTGGTTATTTCAAAGTCTTAGATACAGAAGAGGAGTCGAGATAGAGCTTCCAAAAGTAAAGCAAGAGAGAAAGGATTTTCGTCGAATATTTTCTACAACGATAACATGCGTACACACATCCTAAGTAGCTGACGTTCACTTACTTAGTTTCTATTGTACTAGTACAACTATTGTTTTGTTTGATGTTATGTTTAGAAGCCGCTTTATCTTTGTATCATAACAAGGGACGATCATGGCTCAGAATTTATGCACACATTTCACACCTTTTGTTTTGCAAACCCTTTGATCTAAACTGACCTGGGAGGCCAAAAAAGTTTGATTTCACAAATTATGCATTATTGTTGAAATGCAAATGCATCTGTCTTTCACTCTCTGGTATCAAACCCAGTTGATAATAAAATGGTTTCAGTCTGGTAATGTTTGTATAACTTTTTCTGAAAATAAACAGCGTGGGTTCTATGTTGTTACAATTTTTTGTGCAGAAAGTTTTCCTACACAGTGATTTTGAAGAAGAAACTTCATGATGGTGGAAATTTTTCCTTGGTCTAAACACTTGAAACTTGGAGAAATGTTTAGTGTTTGACATGATTAGGGGTAATGTTATTTACTGGGGGATATGAAGGATGTCACTTTTGCCTTGTGTCAGTGGTCTGGATTTTGTTGTCATCTTCTAGGGTAAATGTGAAATTTCACATCCCAGTGTATTTAGATATGATTCCAGACAGGATGGCATGATAAAAGGAGTATCATAAAAGAGACAAGTCTGACACCTGTACTATCCAGGACAAGTGGGGTATTTCTCACTTCTTTGTTGTTCCAAGCCTTTGAACTTACAGGAGTTCCTATTGTTCTAAATCCCCAGCTGAGAACCAGCTTCCCCATCATGAATAACAATAACTCTTTCATAAATCAATGTCTGGAAATCTCATTGTTTTGATTTGCATGTCTTTAATGTTAGGGTGTCCATGGTATTGTCTTGTAAAATTAGAGACTGCACTGCTCTTAGCATGCCTATAAAAGTTGTGGGATTTCTGTGGCTGGTCATTCAGTTGTGGAGCAGCTACCCTACAGTACAGGTAAGTTGTGTGTTGATGTGTGCGTGTAGAAGATTGTAGGACTAGGAGATTGTATTTATTCTAATGGTTCTTCTATTTGTTTGTTATCTAGAGGATGGTTCATGTTACAGTTTTAAGAATGAGAAAATAGAAAGATTACAGATTTTTTCATCCTTGTCCTGGCAATATTGAATACTAGTTCAAAACTCTTGTACTTATGTACTACCCTACTGTCCATTAAAAATGTTTTCATGCAGTTTTTTTTTTGGCATTCAAATTAACAAACAAAACTTGTAAACATTGTCTATTATGTGACATCTGATGCATCAAAATACAGGAAACATGTATGATTTGTTTATTATCATAAGTTGACAAATTCACAGTAGGCAATGTATGTGGACTTAGGATTACATGAAATATTTATTCTGCGTAAAAAATAGGGACAGAAGTATAACATACATAGTTATCTTGGCTGTGTGACTGAATGCCAGGTTTGACTGTGTTTGTGACTTCTTGAAACAGTTTTGGTTTGTTGTTAACATGTTCCAGATCGTGACCAGAGTACAGCACAATGGCAATCTTCCTTGCTGATGACATGAAGAAACTTCTCCACAACAAGTTTGTGGTCATTATTGGTGACTCAAGTAAGTCTCATTTTTAAACTTTATATAGGGTTTGTTTGATCTATATTTGTGACATCTCTTTAATGTCGAAACCCATGCATTTGGTTGCTTTGTGATTTTCATTTCTTGCATGCAATATGGTGTCTGAGAAGAAGGTTATTCTTGAAGGATCTTGAAGCTGTTGTCTCAAGTTCATTTGGTATAATTTGGACTAACTGTATTATTGGTTTAGTGAACCATAGTGCCTTATGAATGCACATTGACACATGTCCTCTTGTTCCTCCAGTCCAGCGTGGAATCTACAAGGACATGGTGGTCCTACTGCAGGGGAACCGCTATCTACAGGAGGGACAGCTCAAGGCTAAGGTAAGATATCTCCACTCAATATCTTTTTTGATGTCAGACATGTTGCTATAGATGGTATGTGACTCAAGTTTACGTGCAGAGCAGAAAACAAACAGTGGAGAAATTTAATGATAAAGATATAGTTTCATGGTATATGTGCCAAGCAGATATACTGTTGTGTTGTACCCTTTTTTATGGATTCATTATGATTAGGTCAAGAAAAAGTGATTTTGTTTACGATTTTGCAATGAGAAAAATATAGAAAGGGGATTCTTTTCCTCTTTTTTTTTGGAAAAAAATTCTACCAAAGTGATCCAGTAAAACAAATAAGGACTCTGGTATTTCAAATCATGTCTTCCATATGTACAGATATACATGTGTACTTTGCACAAGGACCACAATATTTATAAATTGAGCAAAGAAGAAGTGTTAACTACAGCTTCTCACATCAACTGTTAAATTTCAAAGCGTAAATCTCTTACCTGAGTGTGAAGTGCAAGTCTGTTTTGAATTTGATCACTGAGATGTCAGATACAAAACTTCTTGTCCCTTGCCAAGTTGCCAGTGTTGGACCCCCTAAGAGGCTAGAGTTGGCTAGGTAACTGGAAACACAACATTTTTCCTAGGCCTTATAGTTAATAGTTATCAGCAGACTGAATCAGTGTTAGAGGGAATAAGCATTAGGAGTAATAGGACCCACTACAGATGTGGCCTCTGTTGAAAAGTACATTTTTGACATGTACTACCTCCTGTATTTCCCAGGGGGAGTTTCACTTCGAGGGTGATGTGCTGGTGGAGGGAGGGAGACTTGGAGAGATGACCAACAAGCTCAACTACCGGGAAGTTCGACAGTACCGGACGGATCATCATCTCATCAGGTAGGTTACAGCCTGCAAGTCTTGGAGATAAAGCTGTTGATTTGTTGTGAAGGATTTGTCTTGTTGTGCTTATTGCCTTTGTGAAAACAAAGGTTTTGTTTGGTTGGTTGTCTTGGCGATCATTAGCAAGCAAAAGTTACAGTAATGAGCTCGCATTTACTATGGAGGATGGTACTCAGGCTAAGTAAACTAAGCTTAGTTGCAACATTGTCTGGCCTGGTCAGTCGAGGATGGCATTTCAGCACCATGAAAAGTGAGCTGTATTCAATGAGAATTGGACAATTTCAAAGACAATTTCACAATGTCATTTTGGTTAGAGAGAGTGAAAATGCCTTACTCATCTAGTTTCTTTGATGCTTCTTTTAGAGAAAATATTGAAGGCTTTCATTAAGAAGTTTTTTGTACAGTCACAGATTGTTGCATGTTTGTACATGTGACTGAGAATAGTGTCCTGTTGTTCCACAGGTTCTACTTCACCACCCGTTCCTACAGTGACTACATGGAGACCATCCTGGCAGACCTGGCAGACGAGCCGCAGCCTGACGTCCTCATCATGAACTCCTGTCTCTGGGACATCACAAGGTCAGGACAGCCAGGGTTGTTTTGTTCATGATGGACAGCTTGTGTACAGACAGATGCAGGGCTGTCTCCAGCTTAAAAATTCTTTCTGTCCCACTCATTGGTTGGGAGCCCAAATTGTTGATTTCCTTGGTCAAATATGTCAAGTACATTTTAAAAAGGTTTCATGTCATTTTTTGATCAGATGGGGCAAAATTATTTTCCATCCCAACAAGCAAATTTCCGTCCCGGTACGGGACAATGGGTCCTGGAGACAGCCCTGGACAGATGTTTTTCTCAAGGATTTTCTCAATCAGGGTTATTGTTGTCAGTATCACTCTGTATTGTATTACTAAGAAGGGTCAGCATAATGTACAATAAATATTGGTTGTCTGTTCCCAATACCTGAGTTTGATATGTCTGAAAAATGTCCAATTTATAAGCTGCCTAGGAAACAACAGCACAATGTACTTCAATATTGGCACAGACTTAGACTAACATAACCATGCCTCCCTCCCACCCCAGGTATGGTCCCAGCTCAGTGCCGATGTACAAAAAGAACCTGAAGAAACTGTTTGGAAGGTTCAAGGAGGTCCTCCCTGAGCAGACACTTGTCATCTGGAACACCACCCTTCCCGTGGCCAACAGTGTACGCGGCGGCTTTCTCATCCCAGAAGTGGAGTTCAAGAACGAGACTCTGAGACTGGACATTTTGGAGGCTAATTATTATGCCCGTGACGTGGTGGTGTCCCACGGATATGACGTCCTGGACATGCACTATAACTTCAGGTACCAGCTGCAGCGACGCGTGAAGGACGGCGTGCACTGGAACCAGGAGGCTCACCGCCGGATGACCAACCTCCTGCTCTCACACATCACCGAGGCCTGGGGCTACAAGCTGCCGCGCCACGTCCTCCCCGTCAACATCCCGCCCCAGCACGACACACCGCGACAGTACCAGTCCAATCCTAACATCCACAGCTTCACCGACCCCCCGCGCCCAGTCCGCTATGTCAACAGCAGCTGGCCACACCACCACCACGCCTCTCCGGTCGGACTGAACCTCCCCACCGGACTCACACCAGAGGAGAGGTACGGAGGGCCGATAGGAAAGCCAGTATTTGCAGAGCCTCTGGACAACAACCTGCAGTGCAACTTCCAGATCAGCTTTCAGCCCAACATGTTCAACGGTGTGGACTTCTCCAGTAGGGACTACCTGTCGCAGAACTACCTCCCAAACATCCAGCACGCGTGGGACGGCGGGAGGAACCGCCTCGTGCAGCGGGGATGGCCAGCGGAACGGTACACGCCGTACGACATCCAGCAGCGCGTTGCCCACGCCCAGAACAGGAAAATCAGCGTAAACGTTGGTGGATACCATGCTAGAGGCAGACACAACAGGAGGTAAGATCCTCAGCACAGGACAGAACACTCTAGAACTTTCACTTGCCAGCTTTGATCTTTGTGGAGCATGTCCAGGTAATAAACTACTGTATTGCCCAGGTTGCAATATTGGTTTGTACAAAAGTGGAGACCTGATAGTGCTTTGTAAGTTGATTATGGTCCATTTGTTGCAGCTAAAGAGGCTATCAACTACAAGATATTTTTATATCTGACTCAGCATTATGTTCTAGTGAATGGAACACTGAACAAAGATGTACAGTCTGAAATGAAATAATAGTAGCTAGACGTACATGTAGGAGACAGCTGGGCCTGTAGTGTAAATGGTAGTGTTTTGATAGCACCAGAAATGTACAGAGATGTTTATTTTTCCTCTAAGAAAGTGTTTGGTGCAAATACTAAGAGGCACAGAACAAAGTGGCAGCTACCACTGGACCATATTGGTGCAGATTTGACAGCACCATTTATGTACAGAGACTATTTATTTTTCTTCAAATAAAGTTTGTTTATATACATAGCGGTAGTGGTATTAGGTCATGGTAAGTGATCTATACTACGTGATCAGTCAGTCTTGTTGCGACTGTTTGAATGCTCACTGTGTAGTATGGTCAGAATGAAAAACCATTACAAGTTCATACTGTGTTCCTTTCTTACTAATTGTTTAGTATTATGTTGTTTTCAGGTTCATTAACAAATCTTTATGTATCTTGTTGCTATGACTTTCCACAAGTTGCAATAATAAATGTTATGTTTGTTACAGAATTTGTGTGTTTAATCTTTCACCTGTCAGACTAAAAATAGTTGACTTGTTAGAGTCTAGATAATAGGAACTTGTCTAATGTACATTTACTTTACTGCATGTATACTAGCGCTTACCTCCTGACCTGAATTTGAATTATAAGGATTCACTTCCATTTTTTGTTTGATCGTTAAAACTATTTCTTCCAAGTCATAAGATTTTATGCAAAAAAGGAAAACACAAAGGGACTTTTCAGGTCAGATTTATTTCAGCTTGGCATCGGTATTGTTACAACTTTGTTGTACACCAAAAAGAAGCAATAAGTTTTTCTGATTGAAAGTGATGGCTCTTGTTGATGTGGAAACTTAACATTTGCAAACCAAAGCATACCTTTCTTACTTCACCACACACCCATGATTAAACATTGTACACAATGGTTTCAAAGTGTATGTAGTTTCATCCAGATGATTGCATTCATTGATAAAAGCAGAGCTACTGAAAGTTTAACATAAAAGCCATATTTTGAGATTTTCGTGTTCTTGTGAGATTGGTTTAAGTTGTTGCGTTGATGCAATTTCATAAACATAATTATTTCCCTTCTCTGAATTCATGTCCAAGCTTGCAAATCTTTTTAATTACAAACAAATGCTATGATATAGTTACATAGTATTCAACTTTGGATCAAGGCTGTCTAACACACAGACTTCGTGAAGAGGCTATATCAACATAACCAACTTTTCTTGCCTCAAAACTAAAGGAAGCAATTCAAAGTGTGACTGATAAATTGATGATGATCACTATTGGTCTTTCTGTTACTCCTTCAGTTAACACAGGCATATATCATGGTATCGTGTAATAAGGTACTCCAAAGGTAAAAAGGAGATTTTGCGAATAACCATCAAACACAAATTATTCCCAGTGCGTCTTGTAGACAGCTTTGATCCGTATGACACTGGTATAGTGGTTCTCTGCCTCAGCTGATGAACTTGGAGTGGATTTCTCGTAGATGTTTGGGTTGGAGTTGTACGGAGAACAGACCCTTCTCTACGCTGGGCAGGCTGACTCTCCCCACACACACACAGTTCTCCTTCTCCTCCATGGCCTGGGGATGACAGAAGGGACAAGCTCAGAAATATCTACTGTATCTCTGTCAGTAGCATCAAAAGAGTGCCATCTTAAAACTTAAGTCATGGGGCACATTAGTGTAGTGGGTGCTTGCATGCAGAATACAACTTGTCATTGGGGTTAGTACAAAATTATAGAACAAAATGTTAGGAAACTGGACTAAAAGAAGAATACTGGTAATGACAACCTTTCTGCTAATTAGCCCTTACAGTGGTTATGGTATTTGACATTTGGAAAAGGTTCACTACAAAGACATTTTGGACATCACAAATCTTAAATAAAGATTTTGACAGATCCTTTTAAGTTTTATTCCCCTTACCTTGGCGAGTTCTGGGGAGGTAAAAGCAGCAAAGTCCCCTCTGACCTGCCCTCCTTTGCGCTGGGCTGCCACCAAAGCCTGCACTTCATTGTGGAGCTGAAAGAAGGCAGTGGGTATTGTACAAAAATCCATATTATTCAATGTTGGTTCTTCATTTGCATCCTTGATTGACAAGAAGGTATCTACGGGGTATAATAAAAGTCAAGTTTATTGCACAACGATTGCATCAGATACAATGTATGGCAAATAACGTATTAAAGTCAAGTGATACTGTAACTTTAAGAATCTTATGTATCAAATGTAATTTAAGAACTGGATACTGGTAGATCTGTTGCTTTAGTTGATGGTTGCATCATGATGATGTTGTGCTACAGGGTTCAGACTGTACAAACATGACCAGACCTGGTCAGCAGCCTTCTGCATGGCCTGGATACGGGCAGTGTTCTGGGCCAGCTGGTGGGCTGGGGTGGCCTTCTCTAGAACGGGAACAGTGCCTAGAGAACAGCAAAAACATGTCATTTTCAGAACAGTTAATGTTCAATACATCTTGATAGATAGGCCTTCTGTAACATTCGAACAGTGCATATGCCATCATAAAGTTATTGTAAATGAAGATATTACATGTTATGATTAAGTGATATCTATTCTGAGGACTTTTCAAGAACTAGCACACCTTTAGTGGAGATGGCTCATGGAAATAGATGGGACATTTCACAGCAGCTTGTAGCCAGTGACTTATGCCCAAGGTCAACTGTCTTGTCAGCAATGCAAGAAAACTACAAAATGAGACTTTTCATAAACCTACCTGGCTTTCTATGGGAGATATCCACAACCTTAGGACAGGCACTCATGTGGAACAGATCCTGGAAAGACAAGGAGGAGTAAGTTGGTACTGATGACTTCACTGGTGTTAAACCTCATGGGCTGTGATGCATTCTAACTTGAGATGATATAAATCGCAGCAAACAGTTTGGTACTGGCTGAGTTGCGGGGATCCGCCAGTCAATCCGCCATGCAAATTGATGGTTGTCGAATATAGTTCAGGGCCTAAAACTTCAAGATTTTTTTCCTGGTCAAATGGGTAGAAATCCTGGCAGTTTTGAGGTGGGTGTGACAGGGGAGGGTTTCTACTTTGTGATTAGGGCCAAAAAGCTAAGTTTGTGTGGTTTTTAGGGGGTATAAAGTTGGGACTTTTTTGTCCTAACACATGGCCTCCTCACTGGGTTGTGGTGCGGTTTTGAGGTCATGGGTCAATCTTTCAGTTTCCCGGAAGTTTTCACCGTTAGATTCATGCCGAAATGTGGTTTGTCGGATAGCTGAGATGTCGGGCTTTCATATGAGGGTATGTTTGTGTGCCAGTAACGTCAGAAAGTTGAGTTATTAACAGTTGCTTTCTCCTCTTTTTTGTATAGGGAACCATTGTTTAGAGGCTGCAAATTGAATCACCTGCGGATACCCTTTGAAGTGTTCCAGGTATCACCCTGCCCTCCCCCTTTTTAGCTATTTTGGGGCTGAATACACCTCCATATGTGTGAAATATGGTCCCAGGGGACATGCCATGCTAAATTTGTAGAGAATTTCCTATATTTCAGCTGTTTTTAGTTCACTGGTGTGCTAAAGGGCACTGCTTACAATGGAACTTGCCATTGGTGTAAAATGACTTGAGAGGGAGGATGGACTCTAGAGTCTATCACTCTTCCATTTGACCTGTATTCTATTGGCAATTGCGAAAGTAAATTATGAATAGTCCAAAAGAGTTCGGTTGGACGTGAACCACGTTATTTGGCAACGTCCCAGGGGAGGAGCCGCGAAAGCGGTCCAGCTCATGGATACAGGAGGTGTGTTCCTAAGCCCCATTATCCTGTGTTTTGCTAACTTTTTGGGGATGTTAGCATGATGTTAGCATGTGGCAGGTATCATGACAGCATACCAGAGTCTGTCAGTGCCATTTTCAGCACAAAAGATGAAGAAAGTGGTGTGTGCATTGAGTGAAATTGGCTTTGACCTACTTTTATTAAATGCCCAGCACACACCTTCTGAAAGTCCCTACAAACCCTATGAAACAACACCTCATGACCAAATTTCAGGTCTCTGTCACTGTGTAGGCAGTCTCTGTGTGTCAGAGTGACTAGCTTTTGGCATTTCTTGGCCTACATATGCCAGGTTTCTTGAAAACAGCTCTTGATATATATGCCCTGCCCCCCCCCCCCCCTTCAGACTCATAGCAGCCATGATACCTGTTATAAAAGTGAGTCCCAGGGGAGTATAAATCATTGAAATTCTTTCATACTTTGGATAATATGTGACAACCCCTGTCTCCATTGTATGATAAAACTTTTTTTGTGAAAATCTGAACTTGGGCTCTGTGAAGGGGATCCGCCAGTCAATCCGCCATGCAAATTGATGGTTGTCGAATATAGTTCAGGGCCTAAAACTTCAAGATTTTTTTCCTGGTCAAATGGGTAGAAATCCTGGCAGTTTTGAGGTGGGTGTGACAGGGGAGGGTTTCTACTTTGTGATTAGGGCCAAAAAGCTGAGTTTGTGTGGTTTTTAGGGGGTATAAAGTTGGGACTTTTTTGTCCTAACACATGGCCTCCTCACTGGGTTGTGGTGCGGTTTTGAGGTCATGGGTCAATCTTTCAGTTTCCCGGAAGTTTTCACCGTTAGATTCATGCCGAAATGTGGTTTGTCGGATAGCTGAGATGTCGGGCTTTCATATGAGGGTATGTTTGTGTGCCAGTAACGTCAGAAAGTTGAGTTATTAACAGTTGCTTTCTCCTCTTTTTTGTATAGGGAACCATTGTTTAGAGGCTGCAAATTGAATCACCTGCGGATACCCTTGCGGATTCATGGTTACGCCGGCAGTCAGCATAAAACAGGACGTATATTTAGATCTCAGTAACATACCCACTATGCAAATATGAACTTGCTATGCACGTCGTGTCTGAAACTTCGTGTTACATGCATCTATACTAGTATTGAGGGGGCAGCCTAGAATGAACATAACAATGAAGCCCTGATTGGCCTGAAAAAAAACTTACACACAAGTATCTCCACTGCATTCTTAATACTGAGTAGCTTTTCACCAAAAACCAGTGTGACATCTTTTCAGTGAGACAATAAAACATGAAGTGAACTCACAGTGAGGAGCTTGTCAGTCTTCCTGGTGAGTTCACCCAGCTTGTTCCTGGAGGGTGCAGCGTCCCCACCCCCTCCCTCCACCTGCACCAGCCCTGTTCTACTGATCAGCCCCACAGGCTTCTTAGGCACCTTCAGCGGGGGCAGGCCGGCCAGCAGGGCCTGGGGAGAAACACTTACAGCTGACATGTCTGTGCTAGCTACTGATAAAACCTCACACTACAAACATATGCAGAAATTATCATTATTTAGCCAACACGTGAATCTCATCCCCCCAACAACCTAGAGGTGAACTGACGATAGGCTACTAGTATTACCAAGGAGGTTAAAAAAATCACGTGAGCACCTACGGTAGTACCTAAAGAGAAATTTCTATTACAAATAAGATAAAGTTACAGTGTGAACTTGTGAACAGTACTATACAATTATGTATTATTGCAAAGAGCCAATAATTGTTCTATAATTGTGGAAGAAGATCAATACCAATCCATGACTGCTTTAAAGGTGAAATGTGTGATAGCACATGGTTTAACTCACATTCATTTTCTGTGCCTGTAGTCTGAAGTTCTCCTGCTTGACATGATGAAGAGCTACCCTCAGTACATCAATCTGTAAAGAAGACACATGTCAGTGACTTATATTTTGTATGTCTTCATCACAAATAAAGGGTAACAGTTACCTATCTAAATTTATCTACATCTCGTAAAAAATCTTGTCATTTTTGATGCCTTGTTTCTAAAGTTTCATAGAAGCACACTGACTAAGAGATGGATGAATGGATAGATGACAAAATGAGGTACTGACCTGTTGAAGGAGCAGCGGAGAGTCTCGGACCAGAGTCTGACCTGTTGTCATGGGAACCACACCGGATGTTGGACTGCCCACACCTGTGATGTGCACACACAACAGTTGGCTATAGAACCAGCAGGACAGGTGGGGGGAGAAATGTTACAAACAACCATGTATAGGGGAGTTCATGTAAGGGGTACATTTTGTAGTTCCAGAGAAAGCTGTTTGAATAGGAAATATCACCACACAGCACAGCTACACACAATATTACAATACCAGTTAGGGAATAACAAAGATTTATAGGTTTGTGGGAGAGCAGATGGTTGAATGATTGACATTGGATAAAATGGTACACATTACATAGGGACATAAAGGGAAGGCCACTGAGTGTAAAACTTTCACTAAATGGTGAAGCAGTACAACTGGAGACTTTGCAAACTGGTAGAAACAGTTTTGGCTGAGGCAACATCAATGTTTTACTTGGTTCTTAGTCTTTCAAGAAAATGGATGATTTTAGTTTTCATTGATTTACTATAAGCGCAATTGATTAACCTGGGTAACCTTTCGGCATGGTAGCTGATAATTACATTCTTTCTACAACAAAGAATCAAGTACTTCATTGATGTTGCCTGATGGAAGTAAAACACCTAGTGTTTCTTTCACATGCAAAACATGAATGACAATCAATGAAATCAATGGAAAAATGCAAGGAATGATAATGAATGAATTGCCATGGTGACTATGATTTACAACACTGTTCAAGAAAATGGAGGATAATTGTTTTTTTTTGTGAAATGTACAGGCTTAAGTTAAGAAAAACAACAAAATAATACAGCTACTTGAAACAGAAAAAAAAAAAAAGACAAGGCTAAGAAGGAAGTTGTGAGTTTTGTGTATGATATCATCTCACCTTCACCCCACGATACATCTCCAGTCACTACATCTGTGGTGTGAGAGAGACAGGAGAGGAAAACAGCAGACGTGAGGGAAAGTACAGTAACTAACCTATCCATGTAACAGGGTGTAACAACAAGAGGGATGGTTCAGTAACAGTTTGTAAAGGGACAGAAAAGTCTTCATTTTTCTACTTTAACCATAGTCATCCTGAAAACAGTATTGCTATTCTTGGAGTGAGAAGGATGTTGATAATAACTATGACCCGCAAGCTTCTGATTGTTTCAAAATTCCTGCAGGATAATAGATATAAAGCAGACAGCGCAGTGTGTGGTATACATGGCTTATAAATATGTTGCAAGGAGAGCGACAGAAATGCACATATTTTCACAAAAGAAGACAAAGACAGAAATTTTTAGTCAAAGAAAAAATTCCTGATGGTGGACTAAACTTATCTGA
The DNA here is from genome assembly GCF_000003815.2 of Branchiostoma floridae. Lineage (NCBI taxonomy): Eukaryota > Metazoa > Chordata > Leptocardii > Amphioxiformes > Branchiostomatidae > Branchiostoma > Branchiostoma floridae. The sequence goes on from NC_049982.1 coordinate 20,043,038, forward strand.
CACTCTATCTTTGTGATACATACCACAGATAGATGGAAACACTCTTACCACTACCACTTGCAGCCCCTGCCACCACAGCTGCAATACCAGAGGGGGCTGCCTGGTGGCGTGTCAGGCCTTCTAAGAGGGAGCGTTTGGACATCTGGTTCAGTCTTAGTTTCAGCTCTGCCTTCTCTGCCTCAAGTGAGTCAATGTCGCCCTGCAGGGCGTCCATGGTTCGCTCGAACTCCCTGGAAATAGACACACAACACATGAGGAGGGGACAGATGGAGTCAAATCAGCTATGTAGTACCAGTAGTGGGAGTTATCTTTTCATTCCATGTACATGTACTAACAAAAGCAACCTTCAGAAATAAAACAACCACTTCAATAATGGTACAGTATTTGGCCACATTTGTTTTGAATTTTTTTTTTTTTTTTTTTCAAACTTTATTAACATTTACATAACAATACATTCACATAACAATCAGATAACATTATAATACATAAAAGTAGTTGTGATCAGACTGTATCACCTTACAAGGCTATTTCTATACTATTATTTACCCTGTTCTTAAAATGCGCAAAGTTTGGTTTCATGTTTTTCACATAACATAGGTATATACAGTATTTCGCCAAGAGAATATAATATATAAGTGTGGTACTGGCAGTACGATGACAGCATACACCATACACAATCAAATTTTCATCCAGCACTATATCTTGGTTTTCGTAGCTCCTCCACCAAAGACAGAATTGCTTCCAAAAAATTTTAACCTCTTTGCAGTACACAAATAAATGTACTATGGTATGTTTTTCCTTACAGTTATTGCATCGGTCGGTTTTTACTAGATTTGTTTTTTTTAACCAGCTGTTTGTAGGTAGGAAATGGTGAATTATCTTGTACTGAAAATATTGTAAATTGGTTTCTTTAGTGACAATAAAGGCGGTAGTATAAACTTTCTCGATGTTGTCTATGCCAATTTTTCGTATGATTTCGTTTTCTCTAGTGGGTGGTACAACTTGTTTTTCTATAAGGGTATCGTATATCTGCTTACATGTTGTTGTGAGGGGATGGATTCTCTCCGTGTATTCAATGATAGTTTTAGAGGCGCACTTTTTTCCATTGTTTTTTATATTATCTTTCCAATTTTTTGGTATTGCCGCTTTTATAGAATTGTAATTCAATATTTGTCTTGAATCCATGGTCAAACCATATAAATTGTGTAGGTCTTTGTTTGTAAGAAAAGATCCATCCTCGTACAACAAATCATTCAGATAGATAATTCCGGCATCTATCCAGATTTTGTAAAATATCGGTGCATTCTTTACTAAAATAAATCTATTGTTCCACAAAACTTGCGAACATATTTGTCTGTGTGTTTTGGGTTCGTATCCTATCACTTCTTCCCATGCAACTAAAACATCTTTGTAAAATAGGGGCATGTCGTTAAGATCTAACTGAGAAGTAGCGTAATTGCATCGGAAAATCAAGAAACCTCCCCATCTTGCAAACAAGTGCTCTTTTTCTTTTGATGGGTCCATTACAAATCTTTTAATCCATATGGCTTTTAAGGCCTTGTTCATTACATTAAAATCGATCATTTTAAGTCCACCTTGACATTTTTTGCCAATCAGAGTTTTCATTTTTACTTTTGGAGGTTTCTCTCGCCAGATATACTTGAATATGTATTCGTTTACTTGTTTTACAAATTGGGGAGGGACATGCATGACTGAACAAATATAGATCAACTTAGAGATGCCGATGGTTTTCACAATCAATATCCGACCAATCAAGGTCAAGTTTCGTTGTTTCCATATGCTGCACGCTTGTACCATTTTTGTATAATTCTTATCAAGGTCTTCCTTATAGCATCTATGTCTGTCATGGCCAAAGTGCGCGCCCAGTGCTTTAATGGGACCGTCAGGCCAACGGATAGGGAGTGGCTTATCTTGTCTATCTTTGTTTGAGCCTATCCACATAGCTTCAGTTTTTCCATAATTTAGATCAAGACCACTACAATCCTTAAAGAGGTTCAACGTTTCTAACAGTTTCAGTGCAGAGGGTATATCTAGTAGTAGTGATGTCATGTCGTCTGCGTACATTGAGAGTTTTTGCATTCTACCGTACACTTGTAAACCTTTTATGTTTATATCTGCTCTAACTGCTGAAGCTAACATTTCAATACAGATTATAAACAAGCTAGATGACAGTGGATCCCCCTGCCTTACACCTCTATGAACACTAAACCATGGAGATATATAGCCATTATTAAGCACACAGCTTGTTATATCAGTGTATAGCAATTTAACCCATTTGATCATGTTGTGTCCAAAGTTTACAGTTTCTAGTACTTTTAGTATGAAGGAATGTTCGATACTATCATAAGCTTTTTTGAAGTCCAGAAACATCAACAATCCCGGTTTCTTCTTTTTATCGTAATAATCTATTGTGTCATAAATACGCCTGATGTTTGTCCCTATATATCTTTGTTTGACAAACCCTGTTTGGTCTTCGTGTATTAGGAAAGGGAGTAAACGTTCAATTCGTAGTGTAAGTGCTTTACTGACAATTTTATAATCTACATTTAATAGACTTATCGGTCGCCAATTGTCTAGATTACTTGTGTCTAACCCTTTCTTGGGAATTAGCCTTATTACTCCACGTCTTAGTGAGATGGGTAGTAAGTTATTGTGGTACGCATCATTAATTGTATTAAGAAGGTAATCTTTTAGTAAATTCCAATACTTAATATAAAATTCTATCGTGATACCATCACATCCTGGTGACTTGTTTTTATTTTTTGACATAGCTTGTAAAGCTTTTCTCAGTTCTACCTCTTTCATTTCACCATCACAACTGGTCTTTTGTTCAGTGTTTAACTTTTTAACGTCATCATTGTCTAAAAAATAAGTTGATTCCTTCATGTCTGGGTAAGAAGAGGTATATAGTTTTTTATAGTACTCAGCTTCTTCCAATAAAATTGTTTTAGGGTCTGTTGTTATTGATCCGTCTTCCAAAGTCAAAGACGAGATAGTCTTTTCTTTGTAGTTTCTTTTTTCCAGGTTGAAGAAGTATTTTGTACTCTTCTCTCCTTGTTCATTCCAATTGCATCTACTTCTAATGATAGCACCTTTAGTTTTGTGAGTTTGTATACTTTCTAACCTTTCTTTTGTTTCACAGATTAATTTTTGTTTTTCAGGATCATCAAATTCATCTGTCTCCCTCATCAAGGAGTTTAATTGTTCTTCTAATTCTTTCTCCTCATTTTTGCGACTGCGCGCTTTATTTTTAGAGTATTGAATACTAAGTGATCTTATTTCCATTTTAATCATCTCCCATTGTATACCAGGCTGTTGGATATCTTTTAGTTTGTCCTTGATATTAGTGAGTAGATCTGTCATTTCTTTATCAAAAGTTTGATCCTCTAACAAAGAGTTGTTTAAACGCCAAAATCCTGGCCCTCTCTTTTGATATCTAGGCGACTTGACTGTCATTATTACCGCCCTGTGGTCAGGGACGGGCGCTACCTTAATGCTACATTCACTTAAGTTTACTAAATTGTAAGGTGCAAACCAGTAATCTAGCCTACATTTTATATTTTCATTTTGCCAAGTGTATTGTCTAGTATTGGGGTTTTTTTCCCGCCATACATCAGCCAGATTAAAAGACTTTAATAGGCATTGCATTTCTTTGATTGCATAATTTTTGTCGTCAATGGGTCTTCCTCCTGTCTTGTCTAATTCTGTTAGGGAAATATTACAGTCACCGCCAATGATAACTGTCCCACTAGCGTTTTCTTGAGCTAGCTTGTGAATTTCTTTGAAGAATTTCACTTGTTCTGTCCTTTTGTTTGGTGAATAAAGGTTAATTAAACTTACGTCATTATCGTTTACTCTACCATTTACCATTATGTATCTACCGTCTTGATCAAGAAGTGTCTGTTCTAAGTCTATATCTGCTTCAGGGTTAAAGAGCATCATTACTCCTTTCCCGTGAGCTGTGCCATGGCTAAAAACTATTTTCCCGCCCCATTCATTAGCCCAAAGTTTTTCATTTTCTTTAGCCGAGAAAGATTCCTGTAAAAAGGCTATGTCTGTTTTCTGGTTATGTATCCATCTAAATATTTTTTGTCGTTTCAGTTTGTTATTTAAACCTCTAACATTTAAGGAGATAAACGTTAATTTGGACGTTAGAGAGTTTGATGAAGACATGTTAAAAGAGTTATAACAAAAAAAAATATCTAAGCATTAACAACATTTGTTTTGAATGCTTGTCATGGAAATTTTTGTTGAAATGTAAAAAAATACGAAAGAATACCATTGATAATATGTTGAAGGTGAACAATGTGTTACTAAGTGATCATCTTAGCTTTAAAATGAATACACCTATCAAATACTGTTCTTATGGAGGTGCAGTTGACATTGCATCCTTCAGTATGCTTCCCCTTACTTTCCATGCTCTGCTTCTCAATCAATATGGCATGCTGAACCTTAACCAGATGTGCTTACCAACCTTTACCTGAAAACTGTCAGTCAGAGAGTGGAGTTTTACAAATATCTATATAAAAGCACCCATTCAATATAAAAGTTTCTAGGAGCTTGTCAGGTTTGTGCCACAAAATAGCCCAAAGTCTAGATTCCACTCACTCTTCCTTCTTGCGGAGAGCCTCGTTAGTTTCCTCCAGTTGGACCTTCAAGTATTCAGTCTTACTGTCGCTCTCTTTAGTCGCATTATCTAGCTTCTTCTCCAGCAGCCCAATACGCACATTGGTCTCGCTCAACTCCTCGCTCTGGTACAAGGAAACAGAAGCAAAAGATGATTACAGCATGACTACATGGTGTATGACTGTTATACACAGGAAGGTTGATGAAATGTAGGGTAGGGAAATGTTCTGGGCTTAAAGGTTTGATAAACATCATTGTAGACCTGCCCTTGTCACTGATTGAACTTGTCGTCCAACTCCAAGTGCACTAAAAAGTATTTAATCTACAGTGATCTAGTAGCTGAATAAGCATTATCTTGGCATTCTGTTTGCCTCAGATGCAAGTGGCAGCAAAGATGTTTTTCAAGCCTCTTCAAATCTGCACTGCATTTCCTGCACTGAAAATTGAGTTTATATGAATTTCATTTACAAACCATATGTACAACTCCTGAATCTTTTGCTGTAATATGCAATTATTCAAACTTTCAGTGCAGTAATGCTGTGTTAACACTGACACATCTCCAGTAGGAATGGAGATGTGAGATGAGTAGGGTTTAGTACAGGTTGTGGATACCATCCGGGAGAAAGTGGAGCGAGAGGTCAGGCACTGCAGCCGTGTGCGTAAGACAGCCACTTCATCACACTGGGCAGGCACAAGGTTAGAGACAATGAACAGCAACATTAGAGAGATGTGCTACTATAATGCATTTACCTTGTATAGTGCATTAGACAGTACTCTATTAGCTAGGAAGAGAAGCCAAGTTGTCCAAAGTGACAGAGACATAAGGTACAATACACTGAAGTACAACTTTGAATACATTTACCTGATTGAGGAAAAATGGTGAAAAAAAATTTTTCTTCTCAGATTTCAAAAGATCCTTCATTTTGAATAACTTGAGCAGAGTAAACACGCACAAGTAGTCAGAAATGCTGGAAGTCTGTCAGAAATAGGGCATCTCACATGTAGTACTAAAAGGAGCTTTTATCTCCTTGATACTACAGATCTACACAGACATCTACAGACCCTATCAGCAGGGCCACACATATGGGAATAACCAAACCTTGATTTTCAGGGACTTCTTGAGTTCCCGGATGACTGTCTCCCTGTCCTCCAGCTTCAGACCCATGCCCTCTGAGTCCAGGATCTCCCCCTTTACCTTTGTCGCTCGGATCGCCACCGGTGGTTGGGGCTTTGGACGTACAAAGAGAAGAATGACATTAGCAGTAGGGATGTATGTCATATAGACGACAAGTTGAGCCCTAGCAGCAAAGACCAACAAGTCACTCCCTGCAGCGAGCACTGATGATTATTCCATCCTTTAGAATATCAACATCAGCCTTGAAGAAGGAGCTAGGAGACTTCAAGTTTGTAAGAGTTGAAGCTAAGAAAAAATGTGTAGAAAGTGTAAGAAAGTATGGAATAAGTAAAAATGGTCACAAATTTTGTAGTAGAAGGGCATTAAAACAGGGAAATATGTTGAAAGGAATACAACGGGATCTTTGTTAATAGGTATACTGAAAGGAAGAACTTGAGTTTTGGAGGATGATGGTACATGTAGATATTAAGAATAAGGTCTTCATGGAAATAGGTAATGAATGTGGGGTTAAGTGATCTAATAGAAAAATGAGCTCTAACAAATTGATGTACATGAATTGTTACCCCATGTACAGGTTAACTGCTCTATTGATAATATCTAGATCTTGGGGAGAAAGGGAAGTAAAGGCTGGTAAGAGCACTGAAGATGTCAGGGAGCAAGTCAGCCATGTTGAACATGTGGCATGCAGCGGTGCATGTGCAGAGAAGGTGCATGCACATGTACACTTAAAGAAGTCGATAGAGAGGAGTACTTATCAGTGGCTGACGGTCGGAGGAAGTGGACAGCGTATGGACGAGTATCCTAGCAGCCGAGAACACACAGGATAGTGAGGGTTAGCCGGGTTGGTGCCGTTGTAGACACACACACACTAGATTATATGTGGTCACAGAGGGGATATTCTACAAGTGGACTGGTATTTTCAGGAGAAAGGGGCACAACAAGAGGACAGAATAGCCTGCAATCATGGAAAAAAGTTGTTTCCATGGTAACATATTACTTGAAAACTTTGGTTACCGTATGGAAATGATTCCTACCAGGCCAAAAACATGTACGGGTAGGAAAATGAGTTTCCTTGTGATTAGTATATGCATGATGTTCTCACAGAAAAATCAAAATCATATATTCTAATTTTTTTTGCCTTTTCTGTCCCTTGTTCTTGATTTGTTTTCAAACTGCTATCAAAAGGATTTCAGCTTATGTTCCTGGACCATATACAAGTAACGGAAATAGCTTAGAGGTGACTGGTTGCACCTACATTTTTTGTTTGTACATTTGCCAGACTAAGTGTACACACTACCTATGCCCAACCATATATCAGTATTTTTTGTGTGACTCACACAGACAGGAACAAGGTTTTGTGTTGTGTTGATTCAAAAGACACTAAACTACAATCTAAAGTTGTAATCATCCCTTGAGGGCCCTTACTAGTCACTGACAATTTTGACATACATGTAAGTTACATGTATTCAAAGTCATGTATCCTTCGTCCTCAGTATTTTGAGGGTAGAACAGTTCAGAACAACTGAAGGTAGAACAGTTACAGTACAACTGTTACAGTCATACCCAAAAAATGCCCAAGTTCATGATATATTTCTTTTTTCCATCATGCTCTTGAGTTATATTCACCTTTATCCACTGGGTGATAAATCTGTAATAGTTGTATCTAAAAACAGGCATTTAGTCAATGGATGGTGGTTTCAAACTGCAATATCTTAAAGTATTACAGTTTGAAACCATCATCAGTCAAGTTGATATCACTAAATACCCTGTTTTTAAAAGCAACAGATATCTTTAGGTTACCCCACAAATAAAGGTGAACTAGCATTTTGTCTTGTGAAATCTTACTAAGTTAATTGATACCTGATCAAATTACTACACTTAAGACAAATGACAGAAGTTTCGAATATGTTTCAAACATAAAGATTACAAAGGTATAATGAAACATTCAAGGTAGAACATTTAAGAGCAAACACCACTGTACATCCTGTGACACACAACACAAGAACACATGGTGGACATAGGAACTATGTACAAATGTACCAGTCTATGTGTGATTTCATTTATCACTTCCTGTGTGTTCATCTGTATGACATTTATGAGTTGTTAAAATGTATGGAGAGCACAGCATTAAAGATGCTGCCATGTGAGTTTATATGCAACTACAGGGCATTATTAACACCAGCTGCAAAAAAAGTTTGTTTTGATAATAATAAAAACATGACAGCTTTGACTGTTGGGACTTGAAAGTGTCAGGAAATTTGATTGAATATACAAATGTATATTGTATAGAAAAATGTTATTATTATAAAAGAGGGCAAAAAAACAATCAAAAGCCAATGAAGGAATAAGATTTGAGAAAAAGTAAGTTTCAAGGAAATTACACTGTTACATATATCAGAAATTGTAAGTGGCCTGTCTGGCAAATGTTCAATTGTTCATCAAATATCTACATACACTGTTACATGTATGATTCCATAGTTGCACCACATATCAAACAACTGTTACAGTTACTGCATCTGTTGTTTTAAGGCAAGCGTGTTTATAGGTACATGTATATAGATGATCAAATTTCATTATATAGTAATGTTTGACTCAAAAATAATGATACAAAGGGTTGTGCTGACTGTGTGTACAATTTTAACTGCCTGCTGCACACTGGAAGCAAGTGTATTCTTTGTCCATGCAATTAATAAACTACCTGTTAAGCATGTAGGCATCACATGATGTGCTTTTGACAATCAAAAGTGGCATAACTTTGCAACAGAAGCATATAGACTTGATCAAACTCAAGATTCAGAAAACCAGTCAAATACAATGTATGGAGAAGAGAGAAAAATGTAAGGTAATTTCAAGCAATATCAAGATAAAGAATCAACTTTAATACAACCTAGGAGGATATGATAGAGTAAGCAGACAGAAATGCAGTCATAAACACTTTCTCTAGCAGAGGACTACATGTAGACGTGACAGTACGAAAATAAGACATTCTTCAGAATGTGCAGTACTTAAGCAAGCAGGTATACACTACACACTTATAGAATTATTGATTTCTTCCACACTACCAAGGCAAAAGTACATGCAGCTCCTGTGTTTTCTCCAATATCATACTCTTACAGTTATCTTTCAACATCTTTACATAATGTACACGTATAACACCAACACCCTTTGCAGCATCCAAGTTTCCTTCTTGTACTTCAACCCAGTACACTTGGATTCATACCAAAGAACCCGATGGTTTCCACAGCAGTAGCATCTTACCTTAGGTTCAGGTGGCCCCTGGAAATCATATTCTCCTTCCATCATGGCAGTTGACAGTTTATTCATTGCTATGATGAGCAGGGAGAACGACATCCTGTAAAACAAATGACAAATAATTTCTAATACTGAAGTATGTAAATGTCTCTGATGCTCTCCCTACATTCCTAACAGTTTTTATCTTTGGAATGTAAAAACGAGATAACTGTCTTTTTCATGCTTCAATAAGAGTATAACAATTGCAATATGGAGTAGACCGTAGATATGGTATAAATAGTGTTTGTGGAAGCAATAACAGGAAATCCCATTGGTAGAATCTACTCAATCTAATATCAGATTGAGTACATTCTACCAATGGGATTTCCTATCATTGCTGCCACAAACTGATCTAAATTAATCGATCGGTTAGTTGGTTTGTTGGTTGGTTGGATAAACATTTCATTATCTGATACCCTATGATATCCCCAGGGATGACATTTTGTGAAGTGTGGTTCTCTATTCAGTAGAAGAGAACCTGATGCTGACCTCATGGCTTCAAACGGGCCTGTGTCATCCTTGCCGTACACCTGGTCCGACACCTTAAAGGCCAGCTCTTCCAGCTTCTTAGCCTGGATACCCTCATTGTCTGCAAAATAACCAGACCAAACAACTCAACAACTTGAAAGTACATGCATATGCTGCTGATAGCAAATACAGCTTCTTCTTAATTGTTTTCCTGCAAGTATCTTAGATATAAATCTGGGTACTTAACTCAATCTTTCTGCTGAAGAATCACATCAACACTAATAGCCTCTCACACCCAGTGGTATCAAATATATAATGTTACCACTTGCTGTTCTAGTCTTAAATATAATGTTCTAAATAGTTAGATGGAATCTGTGACATGTGATTTGTGATTATCTACTTCTTGCTAACAGGGGACATGATAAGAAACACAAAGTGGACTTGATACAAATTTTTTTTTTATACATGTTGTGTGTACTACAATGTATGTAGCACCTAAAATGTAGACGGTAACATTCATAAAGTATCAATTATAGTAAATGTAATCATAATGAACACATTACATAATGACTATCTAGTACGTACCACCAAGAAGAGCGGCCTGAGACATGGCACCTGCTGTGATGTCCTGCAGACACCTGACCAGCCGGTCCAGGTGTTTGGCACAGTCTGCCAGGGAGTCCTGCACCTGCAGGTGCCCAACAAACACTCTCACTCCCCTTCATTCAACCTCCGACCTTTCCAACATTTCTATTAGTATTACTGCCTAGTTTGAGATTGTCCTGGTTGATTCTGAAAATCACTATAAGCTTGTAGGGGACTGTTTTTAATATGACAGTTTCCACCTATTCATTACTGTAGTAACTGTATCAAACTAATTACTCGTCCTCATGTGGCCAATCATCATAATCTATGAATATAGATATGTTCTTACTGATGAGTTTCAATCATGCCTTCCTCCAACAAAACTAAAAACAACATATTGAAGTTACCATATTCTTAACATAGAGTCACTGAATCTTAGCAATGTTTGCACAAATGTGTATTAATATTATGTCTGTACTTTATACATGTGCATCACAATGAAGTGGTTACGTAATCTTTAACCTTCCCTCTGCTAACAAATGCTGGAACCAATTCAAAATTCATTTGGTAAATTAAGTATTCCACAGCAAGACTATGCAATCTACTACTTGTAAGTTGTAAGGAACAAGTGGAGGCAAATGAAGGCATGAGAGAAGGAGAAAGAGAAGATGAAGGTGATGTCATGAATGCTACACGACACCAGAAGAAACAGGGACAGAGCTTACATGTACCTCTTGTCCAAAGGACAGGGTCCTGGAGCTCTCCTCACCAGGCATGTGTCTCTTAATCTGGAAAACAGAAAGACAAACAGTTACTGTAATGCCCTCTAGCTCTTACACCTGAAACTACATCTCATAATATATATGTTGTAATCATATCATGATTCAGACAACTGGTTCCTTGTAATGCACAATATACTAGTACATGCGCACATATCAAGGTTATATCATATATTAAATGTATTGAATATATTGAATTGCATGAACATGCACTGATATGTAAATAATCTGATATACTTTGCAAAATTTGTATGTGATACAGATAGTTTTTTTAACCTAGCTACATAGCAAAAACCATGTCTCATAGTAGTACATGTAGCACACACACCTTCTTGGCAAACTGTCTACAGTCCCCATTAGATGTCTCCAAGTCCTTGAGTAGGATGGCGAAGTCGCTGGTCTCCTGTCCGGGGTGCAGCAGAACTTTCAGGCGGTTCAGGTCAGTCTGGACACTGTCCTGCGCTGCTGACGTGATACGCAGGTGGTCCCCGAGCAGAGTGGTACAGTCCACCACTTCGTTCATCAGGTGTACACTGTACAGGTGCTACAGGGAGGAGGAGAGAGCGGCGAGTTATCCAGGCCATACCATTCATACTTCTGGGGATAACATCTAACTACAGCTTCAAAACGTTTTGGTGATAACATCTACCTACAGCTTCAAAACATTTTGTGTCTGTTAGTGGTAAGGACAGGACTTAAGAAAAGACAAAGCTTTGAGTTCACAAACATAAAATATTGACATAGAAACGTGATACATAGTTACAAATATAAATTTGCTCTTTTTCTTTAAATTAGATTATTTTGACTCTTTGAAGTAACAGTAGACACATAATAAAACAGACATGACAAGCTTGTATGGCAGTAACCTAATGTTTTGAGCATCACAGCAGTTTTCCAGAACTTGCTTGGAGCCAGAAAGACCTAGCAATTTAGTAGCAAAGGCCCTTTGTTTTACCAAATAGTCCTCTGATCATCAAATATTAACTAGTCTTCCTTTTTATTGGAAAAAATTATGTAAGAAATTCTAATTGACTATAAATCTGGTAACAAACATCAACATCTTGATTACAATGTATGGCAGGAAGCAGTCATACATGTGCCTATACTCGATACTGTACATTCCTACAAAATGTATTTCTACCAAACCAGTGCATTCCAACAGAAGCCTGGCACTTAAAGTCAAGGCAGTGTGGTTAAAGCCCATGCTCTGTGCAATGCCCAGGAGATATGGCAAATCTGGTGCATGGTGAAGAGACAGATGGTGACAGTAATAGGATGACAGCAATGCCACTTTTATAATTTCCTAAAGAATAGCTTCACACTTAAAAGTCCCTGATACAATGATAACCATCTAATGCACAGTCTGATACACTGATGTCTATGTGTTAATGTTACAAAATCACTCTCAGTCTGATGGTTTCTTTTGCCATTTTTGTTGCTCCATACATCCAATATTTGCCTAAAATCAGGCAATTATCCCTTAATATCAATAATGCTGCAGGATGCCTCAGGAATTAGTAATCTATGGAACAAAATGAAATACAATATTTCTTAGAATTCACTGGGATTTCCTGTTTCCATCTGTGTTAATAAAAATATAATCATTTATCATGTACTTTTCCACTAGCCTCAAAAATGCTGGATACTAAAACTGCAGGCCTGGGTAAATAAATAAGGAATCCATCTTCATGCTTTCACAGGCATACCAAGGTGCATAGTGGGAAAAAGTCTCCATGGGGAGAGGGGGGGGGATAGTCTAGTACCTTGGGCCTTTTCTGAGCTTCCAGATAGTCTCTAGCAGCCTGTAGAGAATGTGGTAAGATGTAAAATCCTCCACTTCACTAGGAAAAAAATAACTACTAGGTGACAACAAGAAAACTAGGTGACTGTGCCTTTCCTCTTTCTTGCTGAAGAATGCAGTGTTGGGTGATGCCAGAAATGTGACCCCAACTAAAAGCCTCAGATTCCTGATTATCAACTACTTACATATATGGTTAACAATTGCTGCAGTCCGGTAACAAAGGAAGTCAAAAGGTGTTAGTTTAAACTCAGATTTTAACAATGTCATACTGTATGTTGAGGCTATCCAGGATCTGTAGGCTCTTTATGTATGCTATTCCCATGTCTCAAAGTTTTAGCTGCTGTATGACACAGCTAGCTGATTTCAAAATTAATACTTGATTTTTATTGGGAGGGGGAGCAGGGAGACATTGCTGTTGGCAGCAAAACATAAAATGCAAGAGAAAATACAACACTGAAACATCTTCCTTATGCAAACAATTGTGAAAGAGGAAAGGTGTCTCACTGGTAATTTGGTCAATTTGTAATATATTAAATAGACTATTAAGTTTAGAAGAATGCAACAAAGACAAGATGGTGCAAAGTAAGAAGACAGAACACTCAGTCTGAATGCTCAGCATGGAAGAAAGAATGAAACAGAAACAAACAACCATACTCTGCAGAGCTTGTGAATGATAGAAGAACACAGCAAAGACTACAAGTACATATATGGATCCACAACTATCAAGACTCTGCTGCACGTGTGTCAATCAATACATACCTGGTAGAAAGCAATAGCTTTGTTCAAGGCCTCCATGGACACTGTTTCATCAAGCTGCAATGAAATCATCTATTGTCAGGTCTTGCTATGTTAAAAACATATAATACTAAGAAATAATCCCATGGACCTAATGATAAATCATAGTTTCTATTATTCCTTTGTATGATAGTGATAGAAGCAGTCTATTTGACTACTGGTATGTGTACACACTTCAGATACTTGAATACGGGTAGTTAAGAGAAAGCTATGTTCTTTACAACTTTCAATAAACCAACTCTAAAAAAACACACATCTAGCAATATGCAATTGCCAAAAAGCAAGAGTAAGTCAAATGTACTTCAGTATACACATATAAATGTATAAGATGCGACCATTGTTACATGTAACGTTATGTGAATCTTACCAGGTGACATGTACTTAGCCCAGTGGGGCAATAATGTGCAATAACGGTCTTCATTCATCAATATTAGTAAAATAAAGAAAAAAATCTATATGGCCCCTCTCTGGGGCAAGTTTGAGACAGAAAGTAGAAAGTTCATCTGGAGCTCCGTACCTGATCTTTCTTCAGCAGGTCGATGAGGTGATCCAGGGCCCTCTCATGCATGGCCATCTCTGGGTACAGCGTCCCCACCTTCATGTACAGCTCCACAGAACACGAGTTCAGGGCTCTAGAACCAGACATAGGGACAACGGAAACTGTAACATTCTCAGTGCTAAGTAAAGATCTTCTGGATTCTTTCCCGTTATCAGTCAGGCAAAACGTGTCACCTTACTTGGTAGCCCCCCATAGAGAATGTCATCACTTGCACTGGCATGCACACCAGTCTAATTGTTTGTAAATATTCCTAGCCAAAGTCACTCAAGAGAGACTCCAGGATTCTATATCTCCCTGCTAAGGTTACCTTTCTGTACCACATCTATATTCAACATAAGCTTGGGCAGCAGACAGAAGGGTAAATGTCTAGCTTACTTGTGCCCAAACCCAACTTGGTCCCATGATGGGTAACGTGTTAAAACTTTCTTTCATAAAATGTAGAATTGTAGATTTGCAAACAATCACAAGATCATAGAAACTACTGTAAAACAAGACAACCTGTACATGTATTGTTCTTACTTGTCATATTTGTGCAGGATGGACTGGAAGATGGCCAGTGAGTAGATGAGATGGTTGGCAAAACCCAGCTGTTCTCCGACGTGGCTGCGCACCACCTGCGCCCGGTCTAAACCACCCTGTGGGATCTCAAACTGCTGGCCACAAACACAGAAAAGGGAAAACTCCATTTAGCATGGTTTAATGACTGAGAGAAGCCAGGCAAATTTTATTCCACATTATTTGAGGCACTTGTCCATCCTACATCTGCCACCAATGCGATTATAGATGTGTCATATATTTCTTCTGCAAGCCCTTCCTTCAAAAAAAAGTGTAAGACTTGGACATGGCAACACCAAACATACAAGACTGCTTTTATCCACGAAACCACTGAAAAGTAAACATTTAAGCACCATTTGCTCTGTGGAACAAGCAGAATCCATCACCTTTTGCCAGACCTATAAACCTTCCAAGCTAATACCACTACAAGCAACCGAAACCCTCTGTTCTACTGCGTACACTACAGCACCCGTACAGTAGGTTCACCACATTGTCACCTCTCCCTCTACAGCGAATTCCCCAAACCATAACAAACAACCTGGCTCTCTCCCTCCTCCCCCTCCTCATCAGGCCCGTACAACTGCTCTTCTATTGACTCATGCTGCAAGACAAACACTTCTGTTGCTTTACACATTTGTGCTCAGGAACCATCACTGACAGAATCTTACATGTACATAAGGAGTTGCAAACTATATCAGTAACTTTACAAATCTGATAACATTATAGTTGTCTGTAAGTCTTGAAATGCAGGATGATACCAGGCACTATTACACTACTAACTAAATGCATACTTCTGCTGGATACAAGAAAGTGACCCACCTTATCCCTGACCTGGTCTGCCAGCAGTTGAGCCTTACACACCATCCTGGGAATAAGCAGCAGCACCTGGATACAGTCATGATCGCCTGGGGGGAGGGGGGCGGACACAAAATTTGATTGCCAAGCACAACATTCTCCCATTCTCCTATACAGAGCTTTGCCCACAGCCTGTACAGTGTACCATGGGGTCGTCCTGCTAACAATGCTAAGGATTCTACTTGAGTGAGCATGGCTTCCAAACAGCTGTCAACTAATAAATGAATTGGCTTTACCTCGAGAAAACATTCTAAAGCTATCATCTGATTGGCTGACTGCTGGTTCACTAGCAAAGCATCACCATAGCTGTCACAAATTCAGCATTTCAGGCTTGTTCTTGTTCTTTACATTTCAGTTACTAAGATTCATAAATATGTATGCACGAACATCCAACTATGTAAGAAATTGACACACAACTGACCTCCCCTGCGGTGGAAGTTGTCTGGCATGAAGGCACATAGCAGGTTGACATGCTGGTTGGCCTGCTGTACCTCCAGTTTACGCAGCTCCATGTCAATTTGCTGAAGGCATACACAAAATACAGGTGGAGTTGTACAAAATTTTGTCTTCTTTCTTATATGACAATTTTCTTCAGGTTTCTGACTAATCAAACGTGTAACGAATGACTTCCCTTTTAATCTTAGAGAAGTTCACAATGCCGATAAGAGAGCACTTACCTTGGCATGGGCCTTGACTTCTGCAAACTTGGCCTTAAAGTCAAAAGTCTCCACTGGAGTGGTGGGCTCCTGTTTCCCCAGTTCTGCTGTCTGCTCCGCAAGGTCTTCATTCTTCTCCTGGGGACAAAACATTCAGAAAGCACATGACACACAGAAAGGTATCATCATCATCAGAAATGTATAAAACTGATGTAACCACTTCTTTACAAGCCTTAAGCAATAACACTTTAGTCAAAGACATTTTACTACTCCAAACAACAACATGTGTAAGTATACTGACCCTGAGCTGGGTGGTGAGGTCTCTATACTTGGTGATGGTCTGCTGCAGGTCTGCGATCATCTCCTGAGATGCCTCAAGTTTCCGCTGGAACTGAGGGGACAGACAGGGAGGACATGAGGTCAGAAAATCTGTCCTTGCACTGCAACATTCACAGCTTAACATGGATGACATATCATCAAAGTCATCAGCACCGTAACATGTGCTGCGTTACGTTCTTACCTCCCGAACTTTGGAGTTAGCCATGTCGATTTCTTCCCGCATCTCGATCTCGTTATCGCGGGCGCTCTCCTGCATCTCTTCGTCCATCTCGTGCATGGCCTCCAGGTCGCCGACCTGCTCCTCCAGCTCCTGGATGCGCTCCTCCTGCTGGAGGTTCCTCTCGGTGAGATGTTCCACCATCTCTTCAGCACCAAGGGCAGCGTCAACCTGATGGGGGAGGGGGCAAACGGACATTTCATTAATCATTAAACATCTTCTCAAAGACAAGCTTCTTTGACGAACACATATCCTTATGGTGTACGGTCAAGGCCCATACTGCTACTGTAATGCAAGTTCATCTGTGTAGGTACTCAGCATGATCACAATTAAAACACTCTACCCAAAAGGGAGGGGGGATGTGATTTAGAATGCCCACTGTCATATTTCTGTAAAGTTCCTTCCCAGCGGTGAGTATCACTATCCTGATTGAGGCAGATGATTCCATTAAAATGCTTGAGACAGAAAGACAGCTTAATCATTGATTAGGATCATTTTGTACTTACAAGTTTATGTTAGCTAATGGACAGAATAAAGTATCCAAATATCCAGGCAAGGTTAGGATCAAATCTGAAGAAGTCATCCTTAAGAAAACTACCAGCTGAACCAACCTGTTCCTTGAGTTCATCCACAGTTGCCTCTGCCTCCTCCACCTCTTTGGACAGCTTCTCCTTCTGCTGAGTCAGGGTCTTCAGCTGGGAGTTGTTCTTGTCAATCTCCTTCTGAAGCTTCTGGTTCTCTTGCTTCTCAGACTGGGACAGGTCCCGCATCCTGTATAGCACAGCACAGAGGGAAAATTAGTCTCGCACAGTAACAGCTGGACTGATGGGTCTGTGAGCTCTTAGACATTTTCAGCTGTGATATGGTTGGTGTCCTTTTGATCACTGCTCAATTTTTAGAAATCTGCCGATGTTTGCCAGTCACTGAAAACCAGCTGAGTGTAACAGCTAAGAGTAGATTATCAGCCAAAACACAGTCTGGCAAATTTCATGTTTGGTAACCTTCTGGCTACCTACAAAGGACTGAAAATAATTTCACAACAGTGACTGATTCCCCTTATGATACGGATCACTTCTTACATCTTTTTTTTGCTTAAGCATGACTGTCAACAACTTAATACATATATGAGTTGCGCTTCCAAGGACAAGGAACTACCAAGACTTTGAGAATATTGCATCAAACTAACATTCCCTGGAGAAATCATACCCCAAGTATGGTCACAGTAGTTCTAAGAAGTTGCAATTTTAAGAAGTCACAGATGATTGTGGGACTACTGGATGGACTGATCATCCAGAATGGAAGACTTACTTGACGAGAGCATCGCGGAGTCGGTTGTTCTGTTCCTCCATCTGTTTGACCTGGAAGCTGGTAGCAGCACCCTCTGTGCCTGGTGGGTTTATACGACACAGTTCTTGTTAAAGACTTGAATGGAAAACATGTTGCAAAAGAGCATAGGCATCAACGTTGGTGGTAGAAGAATGAACTGGAGTACCTAATGCTTCGTTGCTTACTAATGTGAAACACTAAGATTTACTGCAGCTTAATAATGTGTGGAACACAATTTCTTAATCTGTGTATGCTACTAAATGTCATGATTTCAAGACCACATCCCTGTCTTAAGAACTGAATTAAGGATACTGTACATGATCTTTCATTTTCTTTATTGGAATTTCAATACATTGGGGTCACAAGGCAGCTAAGTTGCTGATCTTTCAGTTAGTCATAATTTTAAAAAATTAACAATGTTGTGTGATATAATCTTCAAGTATACTATACCTGAAGTGGCAATTTCATTCTTAAGAAGCTCGAGATCAGTCTGTGCCTCTTCCAGCCTCTCCCTGAGCTGGTCGACCTCCAGTTGCTGGGCTTCACACTTCTCCTCTGCCATCTCCTTATCCAGGGTGGCGATCTCGATGGTCTCTGTCACATCCTTCATCTCCTCTTCAAACTGCTCCTTCGCATCAAGAGCCTCTTTGGCTTCCTACATCATACATGTAGATGACATCAGGATGGAAGAGACCAAGAACCTTCATCAGTTGCTAAACACTAGTCTAAGACTGATTGAATTTTGAGTGCAAAATGACAAGAAAAACTTGCTGTAGTGTGTCTTTCTAAACATTCCAACTGATGCCTCTCCATAGGATTGCGATATCTGAACCTGGTTTGTAAACAGCTGGATATTCAGTTTTTGATTGTCCCACTTGCAGAACTTTCATTTTTGTACTGTTTTGTTTCAAAATTGAGGAAAATGTAATCATGACTTAAAAATTACACTCTCTGATGACACAAACCAAGATGTATGTGAGGTAAATCCTTTAAGAAAAGGCAGATGTTTCAAAGCTCACCTTCTTTGCCTCTTTCAGCTGTTTCTCAAGATCATTCTTGGCTTCTTGCATCTTGCTCTTAAACTCTAGAAGCTGCAAATGATAATAGCATTCAGTGCAATGTTACAGGCGGCTGTCAGAAACTTGAGAGGTAAAATTCATTTAAAACATGTACTATGTAACTACATCAACACAAACAATAATTCTGAAATGATTCTAAATTCATTTCAATTCATCAGAAGAATGTTAAAAATTTATATTTTGCAAACAACATTTCATGTAATAGTGGTGGGACAAAAATTAGCATACATGTACTCCGGTACATCTGAATTTTTTGCACATCTTATGATACCTGCTATCTTCTGTACAGTATACTGTAAGTCAATCTTACTTTCTGAACAAATATTTTGCATGACTCAATCTTAATAAATACCTTCTGTATTTCGATCTTGCTTTTCTCGAACTCCTTGAGTTTGCCCTTGTCCTCCAGACGTTTGACCTTGATGGTGTCCAGCTTCTCCTCCAGGTCCTTGACCTTGGCAGTGAGCTCCCCGATGTTCCTGTCTTTCTCGTCCATTTCTGCTTGAGTAGGGCCCACAGGGGTGGACACAGGGGTGGATAAAGGTGTGGATTCCTAGGGACAATGGGAAACCAAGCAGGAGGGTCATTCATACAGCTAAGATACACATCTAGCACATTGAGGGAAAAGTTTTGCTTCCTTGTCATGCTCACCTTCCTGTAATTAAGACCACATCTGTGGGGTAAAATGGAATATTTCAAAAGTTATGAGCAATGCAAAAGTGAACACATGTACTCATATGCGATACAGCAATACAACTTGGGAGCGAGTGTTTATCTAAAGGAATTACAATGTTGCAATCAGCATTTTGACATGAAGCATAGCTAATAGCTTTCAAGTTCAATAGCCTCTTCCAAATACATGTACCTACCAACCACAAAACATCATGAAAATCCATTCAAATATTGTTCTGAAAGCTTTAGTAATTCTCCTGATCTCACATGACTGTGCATTAAGTCAAGTCTACATAATCTCTGCTCTGGCCAAAGTAAGACGTCTACTGTAAGCCTATACAAATGAAAAGTAGCCATAACTAATGTTGCAATTGCTGCTGAAATATCTTAAAAGGTAATTAAAATTCTCAAGAAAGCATTCTATGCAACACTGTGGAAAGGCAGGTTTGACTTTCTCTCTGCTGAGCTCACCTTTTGGCTACAGGTTTGCGTTGGTTACTAGGTAAAGCAGCAGGCAGACAGTTA
Organism: Branchiostoma floridae; assembly: GCF_000003815.2. Lineage (NCBI taxonomy): Eukaryota > Metazoa > Chordata > Leptocardii > Amphioxiformes > Branchiostomatidae > Branchiostoma > Branchiostoma floridae. The sequence continues at coordinate 20,063,322 of NC_049982.1, forward strand.
AGATGCAGTCACTATGAAATTAGTAAGATCACTTTTTGAATCATAATTTGCAGGACAGCATTGTTCCAATGCTTTGTAACAAAGTGGTCTTGCTCCATAGGGCTCCCTTGGAAATCAGTTACCACGTTAACTGAAGGGACTACCCTTAAGATCAATAAATAAAATAAATTAAAAAGTGCCTCCATTTCCATGTTGCACAGTGCTACATGTACATATGTGTAGCTGCCTAAACATTCCTTTATAAAATCAATACTTTAGGTTCAATAAAGCTGAAAGTTGCTCCAAGAGAGCAGGCTGCTTTTCCACTACAGAGTAAGTGCCTCTGCCCATGAGGCATGGCCAAAAGAATAAGGTGAAGTAGAGCAGAAGGTAGGAGGGAAGAAGGCACCTACTTTGGATTTGGAAGAGTCCTTGGAAGGTTGGGTGGGAGACTACAGTATACAGGAGGAAGAGAATTCAAAGATGAGAAACAGGAGGAAAAGGATTACCGATTGGTCTACTCACAGAAACATGATCACAGAATAAGATAGTTGATGAGAAATTCACCAAGAGGAAGGTTTGGAGAGGTTTTATCGATTGTTCAATTCTGGCTGGATATACAATTGTACATGAAATGTACAACTTCATTGTGTTGTCCTAACACACACGCTTCACTTGAAAATGTACATTTTTGGTCAGTAGTTATTTGTTGAAACATTCCATTACATCATGCATATGTACGCAAAATTATTCCAAGCAACAAAATTTATAGCAGATCCTTGTTAGCTTTTTCTATTTTATCAGCGCATATTCTACGACAACGAAAAACACAGGCACAAGCAGCTTTGCTCACAAGTAGCCTGTCATGTGTAAGAGATATTTGCTCTGATTGGTGGAATATAAAACAAAATCAAACATTCATCATGTCATTCACACACAAAATTTTTGAAATACATGGGTCTGATTGTGATAAAAAGCCATTTCATTTGTTAAAGACTGCAGTATGCTTTCAAACTAGATGAATAAGCAATGCCAAGTGCCTAAAACATTCAGCAGTGTAGTTACTAGGTGCAGAATAAAACAGACGTACCAAACTCACTGCTGCGTGCCAACAAAATTTGTGCATTGCTAAGTCCCCAACTGAGTCAATACCTTCATTTCCTTGATGGTTTCATCCAAGTTACTAGATGTTGGGGATTTTTTGGACTTTTTAGTCTGCTGGTCGGAGTTTGCAGTCTTTGAAGTCTGGAACATCATGCAAGTCAGGCACAGTTGTTAGCATTAATTTGTAATCATCATCACCAGATGCTTTGTCAGCTTAGCTCTGGGTAGTTTTTCACAGACAATTCAATCCACATATTAACCATATACAAGCACACATTAATATAACTCCAGAAATCCATGGACTGCAACATTCAAACTGTCAGACACATTACATTTATCTACTTCATGCATTTTGTAAGTAGTAATAAATTTCATGGGTCAAGGCAACAAATTTCTCAAAAGACAAATTATAGCCCAAACTGATGCATAATACAAAACTGATGCAACGGGAGGTGCCCTAACATAAAACAGCTTTGACTGTTATGATATACCAGCTTTCTTCTGACAGTAAAATTGTGATTGAGTGGACTTCTCATCTCATCTCATGTGGGGCTGTATCAAGAGCAATCCAGCTCATATTTTCTAATGCATGAAATGGGCCAAATGCATCAAATGTGGCGGCCCTGGTTACAAAATCAAGAACACGACACTGCCAACATGAACAAAACTCATGTTAGGGCACCCCTCGATTGTCCAGCTCATGTACTCCCATATTGCTGAGTTCCCCTTATATTTATGGTGAGCCTGAGTAAAACTATAATGTACAATGTACATGACAGTAATGCCTTGTGTACAAACATTGACAATGGTACCAGCATTCATTTCTAACACGATTTACATGTACGACATGAACAATCTGGGTAACATCTACGTGTATTCAAGACAAAGTGCATTTAAGTCACAGTTAGAAGAGGACACTCTATCAAGCTGAATAAGATGAGAGAAATTCCATAGTATGTGCATGTGCATATACAGAACAAAAATACAACCTGCCTACAAGATAAGGTTTAAGAAACATACTGGAGGCAGCTTTAAAATAACTTAAACAAAATGATGGTGTTTATGGCCACAACTGTAAAGGAGAAAACTGCAGAGGTGTCAGTGATTTGTGCAGATTGACTATCTACCTTAAGTTCAGTGGAGGATGCGCTCCTAGTTGGAGGCTGTGGGCAAGGGCAAAGTGTTAGCAAAGCCACTGAAATGATTTGACAATTAAAGAATTAAACATTGCAGAGGTCAATTATTATTCAATTTTTCAAACACTGTAATCTTCAGCATCTGCAAATATTAAGAAAGTCACTTGTACTGTTGCATAAAAAAGACAAAGAGTGAAAACCTGAACCAGATTCAATATAACGCTTAGTTCAAATTTATCCGCTGGGTAACCTATATTCGTTGCTTTTAAAAACAGGGTGTTTGGGGATATCACGTCAACGGACGTAGGTTTCAAATTGCAATATTTTCAAAATATTGCAGTTTTAAACTACCACCCGTCGGCATGATATGCCTAAATACCCTGTTTTGAAAAGCAACGGATATAGGTAACCCCACGGATAAAAGTGAACTAGCATTAACAGTGACAGTCACTGTGTATGAAGTTCAGACAACTACAAAAAAGTATTAGCTAAATGTAGATTGCCTTCAACGTTTAGATGTAGGTAAAACTGGGAAGGAACCAAGAAGAGTTAGGAGTGGGATCTTGTAACTGATGAAATGGCAAGTCTGGAATCTGACTCACTCCAAAGGTTTATAATGTTTTTCCTTTACAATACAAAGATTTTCTTTTTTATCTCTATTTTACATGACATGTGTACAATCTTAGTTTTCCTTTCACCATTTCTTGAACCTTCTATGAAAAAGAAAAAGCTTAAGAGTCCAACTTATCTTTCCCTGACAGTGATAACAACAATTCCACCCATTTCCTGTCAACATGCATATAAGATTTAAAATTGTGTAAATTCTAGGTTAGTGATAATTATGTTTAAGACCTTTAGTTATCACCCAGTTGAAACCAATACCATGCCACCACTAGGTTAGTTGGTTAAAACAGGCAAGCAGTCCTCCTAAATTGTGGTTAATAGTTATAATTACTAGGTTAGTATCAGATAATATTACATGGTTGTACCTTGGAGCTGGAAGATGGTGTTTTCCTTTGGGGTATGGACTACAAGGTAAGGGAAAGAATAAATGGGATGTCTATTACAAACAAATTACTAATTAAAAATAGATGAACTATATTCACTAATGTTAGGTACTATAATAGAGTAAACATAGGGAAATATAAGGATTGAATATACTGTAAATGGTTCTAATCAACCTAAGGCCTAAGGGTGTCAGTGGCTAATCTCAACAGTGTCTGTTCTGGTAGTCTGTACTAAGACTAAGTTTGTAAAATTGTATGCATAACTGAACTGGAAAATCGTCACCCTACAATTGATAATTACATACTATCAATACATTTTAAGAGGTGGTCAAGTCAACATTTTTGTATTAAAAACAACATCACCATCTTGTACAAGGTAACTATATCTGTCATCTCTTTTTTCATTACATATTCTTTGTTCTAATAGCGAATTTCTGGAAAAAAACTCACAACCTCCATTCTCCCCCAAATCTTAAGAAAACATGATATCCGAATTCCCGTTCTTGCAAAATTCCAATTTAGATGTTTAAAAGTTACATTGTGAATATTATCATAATACTAGGTAACTCTTAATGTATGCCCTTGTAAGATGTGATGTCATGTGTATGAAAAAAACAGGACATAACAATCATCAAACTAACAAATGTATGCCACAATGGACCAGCTTTTACTAATAAATTTTTCAAGTGTTCAATAAAAGGTCCGTCATGACGATGAAAAATAAAGCTTAAAGTCAAAATTGGGCTTTTGTACTTACAATACAGAAGAGTATACTTAATTGCATTACCCACATATGTTGAACATTTTAAGCTACATAATTTGAATCTCTTATCTGGCCTTTCTAACTGGACAGTCCAGAAGAGCCACACCCCTAGTTTGATGGGGCGGATGGTAGCTGGTATTTAGACACACAAACACAAACAACAAGCAGGTCAGTTTCCACAAGAAATAGTAAGCTTTAATTATGGTTCAAATTTTGGTACTAGTGAAATCTAGAAGGAATGATTATATAAAGATAGAATGTTGCATGAAGGTACATGCAGACCTAATGCCTGTAATGGTACACAATATCTCAGCAGGACTATTACAAATTTACATATATACAGCCAACACCTTGAGATGTGAGGAATAGCTACCATTGCTTAAGTTGACATTATATGTATGTGCACGATTACCGTTAACAAACTATAGCTACTCTATTTATCGATGAACTTTTCAAATCTGTAGTAAATAATCAAAACTAGGAAACTGACGTTCATCCATAAGCTGTTAGAGATTTAAATTTCATTGTTAGTTAAGCTACCTTTCTACACAGGCCTCCTTTTTATTTCTTCTCACCATACAAAGTCTGGAAGTTTACTCAGTTACTCTAAAACTAAATTAACCTATTTCTCCGATTGAATTGTCGAAAACATATCTTTATAGAATGGACATTATCCTGTTCAAACATTGAAGAAAATTGGCCCAAAAATTTAGCTGTAAAATGTTAACAATATGTCTATATTACATTGAAACAAAGCCATCTATTCAAATATACTTGTACAATTACAAAAAGAACTTCCTCTTGTCCAGGCTACCATGTTAACAGATACCTGGAGGGCAGTAGGAAAAACTTCCTTTCTACACATCCATGCAAAAGTCCTGTGCCTTTCCCTCAATGTCAACAAAATTGCTGTATTCCTCGAAATCGTGGATTTGCATCCAGTGTCGGATGACATTGAAGGCTGCCTGTAGCAGTTCTGGACTCGGTGCAGGGCATGGCGGATCTGTCTCATCATCAGACGTGTCAGTCTCGTTAGACGTCGTACTCCAAACCTCCATCACATCCTGGAGAATCTCTCCGGTATACTCTAGACCTGAATCAATATCTACAAACTGTTCAAATTCTTCAGCTGAAATCCCCTTTGGCGGTGCAACAGCATCTACTTCTGTAGTACTGTCTTGGCTAGGCGATGCAAACAAACTGCTCTTTTGGAAGCAATTTCTGATGGTTTCTGGTGAAACTTTCCTCCAGGCCTCCCTCACCATGTACAGTGCATCCAGGACGTTTGTCTTCTTTGCAAGGTTAGCTGCTGAATCAATGTCATTATTTCCTACTGTAATCAGGATACGTTTCAACAGCTGAGAACGGTACAATGCCTTGAAGTTACGGACAAGCGGTTGAACAATGGAAGTTGCATTAGCTGGCAGAAAGATGACCTGGATGTTGTCTAGGTAAATGTCGCTGAGATGGGCTGTGCTGCTGTTTAACTCTAAGATCAGAAGAATCTTCTTGCCTTTCTGCCCCATCTCACGGTCAGTTTTCACAATCCATTCCATGAAGATGTCAACAGTTATCCAACCCTTTGGGTTAGCATACCACGGCAGGGGAACTTTGCAGCCATGAAAACACTTCGGGTTCTCACTGTGTCCTACAACTAAGGGTGTTAACTTGTCAGTCCCAGAGATATTGCAGGCAAACAACACACAGATGCTGTCCTTTGCACTGCCAGCAACTGTCTCCACATTGTCTGGCCATGCTCGGTACAGGAGACCTGTCCCTACACAGCTGTAGACACAGTCAGGCTCATAAGTTTGTATGATGGCTGCAAGCAGGTCCCTCAGCTCATCAGCAGCAGGCTGGGTGTCAGGGTCTTTCCCCTCCAAACGTGCTCTCCTAAATGAAATGTTGTGTCTGACCTTCCACCTGCTCAGCCAGCCATCAGTAGGTTTAAAGTCTGCTTCACCGATGCTCTCTGCCAATTCAAGGGCCTTTTCCATCAAAATGGAACCAGATAAAGGCACTGATTTTGCTTGTGCCATCTGGAACCACTCATAAAGAGCATCCTCCACTTTTTGGTTCTTCCCCACACAATTCCTCTTGCGATTGGGGTTCTTGTTAGCCATCCACTGCTGCATGATGGCTGCCCTGTTCTTGTAGGTTCTGCTGACCTGCGATGAGGAGCAGCCAAACGTCTTTGCAATCTCAGTCTGGGACATCTTTGGACCAGATGTACAGTTAAGCATCTGGATGACCTTGACTTTGTCACCCAAGGTCAAGTCATTTCTTGTCTTCTCCTGTCTGGCATTTGACACGGTACAGTCAGGATCACGGTTCTCCTGGAGGGAGGGTAGCATGCCTTTCACCCCATTATCAGCTGACTGTGTGCTTACATCTTCAATGTTTGCATCTTTCTCACCAGCATCTTTCTCGACTGCAGTTTCATCATCTCCATCTTCCTCTAGCTCATCTGCACCTTCCTCGTCTACATCTCTATTGCCTGGATTTTCCTCGTCTACATCTCTGTTGCCTGGATTTTCCTCGTCTACATCTCTGTTGCCTGGATTTTCCTCGCCTACATCTCTGTTGCCTGGATTTTCCTCGTCTACATCTATGTTGCCTGGATTTTCCTCGTCTATATCTCTGTCGAGTGATTCTTCCTTCACTACAGCTTTCTCATCTGCATCTTCCCCAACTACATGTTTCTCATCACTACCTCCCCCTTCTAAACGTGCTCTCTTGAATGAAATGTTGTGTCTTTCCTTCCATCTGCCCAACCAGCCAACAGAAGGTACAAAATCTGGCTCACCAATGCTCTCTGCTAGTTCCTTGGCCTTATCCATGACAGCAGGACCAGACAAAGGTGTTGAATTATCTTGTGCATTCTGGAACCACTGAAAAAGGGCGGCCTCGACTTTCTGGTTCTTCCCTTCTCGCTTCCTCTTTTGGTTGGGGTTGTTGTTTCCCTTCCACTGCTGCATGATGGCTGCCCTGTTCTTGTAGGTCCTGCTGACCTGCGATGGGGAGCAGCCAAACGTCTTTGCAATCTCAGTCTGGGACATCTTTGGGCCGCTGTCAAGCATCTGGATGACCTTGACTTTGTTAGCCAAGGTCAGATCGTTTCTTCTCTTCTCTGGTGTGGTTCTTCGTACGGGGACCATGGTTGGGAAGCCATCATGCGTGAACTATGAAATAATGAGACAGTAGACAGAGAGAACCCCATTTTTATTGGGCACTGTACATGTACATGCAGGTCGTCTGAGAAATATAGGTCATTGCTGCAAATTGTCTGTCTTAAATGTAGATTAAATACCCAGAACCAAATGCCACTTTTGATGGATAGAAATCTGAACACATCCTATTATCCCATGTCTGCATGCACTACCCACACATTCAAAATTGATGAGAAAGTACCTTCCTGTTTAGGATTTGGAATTTCTATACAAATAATCAAGTTGAAAGAGTAATGCAATCAAGTGGAGTCTACTGCATTTGTCCTTGACATTGGCCATTAATTTTCAGGACATTGTGCAAATATCTTATTCTTAGTTGGGACTTGCAAGGCAGAAAGAAAAAAAAAGAACATTTGTGTGTCAGCGCTAATACTATAGCATTTTGATGTAGTAAATAGATTAAAATTCATCAAAATGCCATGTATACAAAATATATTACCAGCACTGATGCAGTGATGGAAGCAAACATGATGACAATTTTTGTAAGGAACTTAAAATTTCGGAAAATAAATGCAATGAAACAGAATGTTGTCATTGTTTAAAATTCTAGATGACTTAAACTCCTTATACCTGCTTGCACAGTACCTGTACCATTCCTGTCAACCTCAACCACCTCAGTGATATATCTATGTACCTGCACCAGTTTGGTTTCATTTCTAAGTGTGTATGTTAAGTAATAACATGATTTTGCATGATCTAACCTTGAATCGGAAGGGTTGTCTCTACAGGTGAAAGGTAGGAGGAAAGGAGGCAGAGAAAAAGAGCAGAGCAGACATGATAGAATGTGCCTGCTCATTGCCAAAAGTCTTTCAATAACAAACATGGAAAAGTGGTGTTTGACAAATCAGAAAATTTCAATTTTGAATTTGACTTCAGAAGAATTTGATATATTTTCATATGAATTGATACAGATAGATGAATTGCAGAAACTGGAATCTCATTTTTCTTCTCTGTCACTAAATGTTGGAATAGCTACAATTTGTGTAATATGTTAAATAAGTAAAGTACCTTATGCTAGCCCAGTCCTTTTGGCAATGCCATGCAGTTACATGTTCCATACATGTAGATTACAGCCTAATGAGATGTCAACCTTTCTACTTAATGTGTATTAAAACCCACAGAAAAACTAATTATTTGGATTAAAACTAATATATAAATCATAAGTGGAATGTTTAAGAAAATAAATGAGAAGAAGATGATGAAGTTAAAAAAAATATCATATCTATGTATGTACTTAAAAACAGGGGTTGAATGTTCATGACCTCTGACCCAATGAAAGAGTTCCAGTCATTGCATGTATCTGCATGAAGCTGTATTCATAAATTTCTGACTTTAATAAACCAAGAAATAAATTCAACTATTTCCTACACTCTTTTTTAAGCTTTGACTATATGCTTTTTCTTTTTTAACAAACTAACAAACTACAGGATTTCTTAAATCATAATGTTGAATCTTATAAAAAGTATACTATAAAAAGTCTGTCGGAAATAGAGATAGAACATGCATTAGGTCAGTTTGGCACCTATGAATATGATAGAAAAGTATGTGGAATGCCAGAACAAATGACAATATCTTCACACTGTCATGCACAAACTAATGCTACAATTCATTTCCTAGGGACACTCGCTTATACTTGAGAAGGAGAAAACCTTTTTACATCAGAAGGTGTAGTCTATACAGAACATGCATTTTAGCTAACATGGCTGCATATCACCATCATAACTAATTTCTAAAATAAGCAAATCAAGCTTCGATGGTGACCAGATACAAGTCTTCTAAAAGATTTGACACAGTTATTGCTGTTGCACACTGATGTGAACCTTTCAGCTTCACAGCCTAGATCAGTAATAGATACCATGAATGTAGAATGTATGGGCACCATAAGCTTATCCTACTGTCGAATTTGTCCTTTTGTGTATTGTACACCTTTGCACCTTCAGACAACACACTACAGTACAACACAAGAGTAAGAGAAGTGTAGCCTACCTCAAGATTCTCCCGGCTCCCCCGACTGGCTCTGGGAGTTTCAAAGGCTGAAATGGACATCGAAAGTTTTGTGTTACAACAGACAGTGAAACACAAGTTTTTTTAACATTACTGAAACTTCAAACTAGCTTCACTACTAGTTAGAAGTAGTAAACTGAAGCTTAAAACTACTAGGCCACAGCTATTACAAATATAACAGTACTATGACTTTCTTTTGGTCTTAAAATATCTTATTAGTAATCATACATTTGTATTACAGAGTGTAACGAATTAAGTGATCTTGCAGAATGATGTATCCTGTCATTTCAGTGGTTACTGATGAGTACAGTACGTAGCAGAAGCAATATGAGTATTCATAGCTGAACATCAAAATGGAACACATGATGATAGCAGTTCACGTCACACAGAGCAGTGGTACAGAAGTGCAGGTAATTTTACATGACAAGTGAGACGGGTGCAGAGCAAGCAGATGTCATGTGGCTTTTGAGTGCAAACTACTGTCCTATACTCTGTTCCTGCAGGGTGAAAATGCTTATCTGTCTGAAACACATGAAATTCAATGCACTTTACAAATAAGACCATGCATGTATGCTCATCTAACCATTATCCACTACTTCCTTCTTACACAGCATGTTATAAAGAGCTGTTACATAAGCATAAGCACATGCCCAGCAACAGTACAGAGGAAACCATAGCCGCCACCATAGCACACTTAAAATACAAGCGATGCCACAACACAGCCATTGCCATGGTAACAAACCTGTGGATCTTGGTCTTGGTGCTGGAGGGAAGGAGGGAGTGAGGGAGAGAGCAGGTGGATCAGTCCAGATCAGTTTATTCATGTATAGAGGTAACAAGCAGAGCCAATGCACAGCAAGGGGTTTCTACTATCTACAACTACAGGTACTCATGCTACTGCTACTGCTACAGCACCTATGGGATGGGTAAGTCATGATTGAGCATTAGCAAAGCTGGAATAGGAACATGAGAACATCTTACAATTTAATAGATTTTAATAGATAAATGGTACTCAGTAAATTAAGGCACTGTGAGTCTACAAATTTACAGTGTCATTAACCTAGTTAGAAGCATTAAACTTTTAAAGATTCAAGATGAAACATGTATATCCTACTACATATCAGTATGAAACAGGAAAGTGTCAATGGTAGGGTAATAACTTTGTGAAAAAGACAGCAAAGTCAACATTTAAATACAGATTTCACAACACAAACATCTAAGTACATGTACAATGTAATGGGACAGGAAAGACAACATCCTTTTGTCACTTGTGATAAACGGAATATTTACATGGGAAACCTTCTTCAAAGTTCCAGGACATAAATATTACATTAGTTATAACATAAGAGAAATAAACTTATAATATTGATTTAGTCTTGAGCTATTTTGATATAATCTATCCTACTGTAGCATACCTCTGGCCCCCGGGGTTCGTTTGGAGACAGATTTTTCCTCCTGCGAAGGTGTGCTGGGTGTGCTGGCAGATCCCCCAGACTGGTCCTCTAACACGTTCAACTACACATGTCGGGTAAACAACAACAGTTCATCAGTCATGATAAAACATTAGGAAATGCAGCCAATCAACATCATGCATCTGAGCAAACCCTGCAAATGTATTAATGATCTTTTTACATATCCACATCTTTTATCACAGATTTATAGAAGATAATCATTTCTGACTTGTACAAAAGCAGAAAAGGATGAACTGCCTACATTTGAACATGCACCTCATGTAGCTCCTTAATCTATACTATGATTTCCTTTACAAAGTTAACTTGCGATAAGACACGATGTTGACAACAATGATGTAATGAGGCATGAAGAATCAGTATGTAGTATCATTCAAATATATAATGACTGTATCTGTATTTATATAGCAGGTATGACTGTCTTTCAGTGTAATGAATGATCATCTGCCGAACAGAGAAAACGCACAACACTAACAGCTTTTAAGAATGGACTGATGCAATAGCACTGTTTGCAGGACGTTGCTACTTTTTCCCTAAGTTACGTTACGTGTATAGTTCCCAATTACTGTATGTTGTCAGTTTCTGTATGTGTCCAGGGACTCCTGAAAAGCAAACTGTAGTCTGAGTGATTTACCCTGGTAAAATGAAATAAAATGAAATAAAATGAAATGAAACCTGTCACACCTGACCTAAATGTAACTTTACATACCTGAGACTGCCTGACAAAGATGCCATAGCCGTCATCGCAGTTGAAATACTTCTTCCCTTGGACTGTGCCGTTGTTCTTTCCTTTCTTCTCGTCCAGAACCACGCCTACCCACTTCCCGCTGGCAAACATGGTCGTTCCGACGTACGCCACCGTCCCCACCAGGCCCTTCCCCGCCACCTCCACGCGCATCCCAACTTTCATTGGTCGGTCTGCCATGACTGTAGATTAGGCACTGAAAACAGAATTCACAATGAACGAATGATACAGAATGGATTGGAATGTATTTTTCCTCCATTGTCAGTGCTTGTCCATGATTATACTCTTACTACAGTGTACAACTTACCAAGTTGCTTACAAGTAGGCAAACTTCACTTTTCTTCCAATAATCAGGTTTCCAAATACTGTGTGCACCCAAAATTGGAGCTGTGCACCTAATATTTTGCTGTGGTGGGTGCACCGTGCAATACTAGTAGGTGTACATGCATATGTACATGTACTGGTATTTATGTCTGGAAATGTACATCAAGGTACATTACTTTACAGTAGCATATTTTTGACATTCAGAAGTATCAAAGTAAGACAACTTTTGTTATATCTAATAGTTATTTAGATATCTATAGAATTTTGATTTATTTCTTTCATGGTGTGCACTCAAATTCTTTTCTGCACAAAAGTTTTTCGGTTTAGGCGCACCAGTGCACCTATTCCCAAAATTGAACTTCAAGGGGAACAGGTTTTCTGTGCGTTAAAAATCTGCGTGCGCGTTAAAAATCTGTGCGTTAAAAAATCAAGTTGTACATTGAGAAATTCTTAGGCAGAAAAATGTGACCTCATTATATGATTTTTAACTCAGTTACCTGAATTTTTCATTTGAAATGCCCCTAATTTTTAGGTCCCTTGGGAATAGGTTAATTTGCATATCCAGAAGATTTCAAAAGCGCAAGTTTTAACGCGCAAATTGTAACACGCACAAAACCCCAACCCATTTCAAGCCCCAAAGTTGTTTTGTTCTCAGCATGCACCTTTGTCTATTGTGCAAGTTGGTGTATGTCAGTCAATGTCCTCCAACATGATATTCCTTGATTTTACTGCTACCTACTGCTGCAGAACTTAATTTGGTGGATAAAGCAAAACACTGGAAAGCTATAGTTTTCTTTCATGATGTATGAAGAATAAATTGCTGCTGCTACATGGTGCAGTTGCTATGGTGCATCAAAAAGTGCTGATGATTACAAAGGCTCAATCCAGAAACCCTGGCACTAATGTGCATAAGCTGAGACCATCATGCTGTTATAATTGGCCATTCACTGATAAGAATCAATGCAAACGAGATCAGTTCTAATTCAATTAGATCTTAGCTCAGCTCAGGCTGACAAAAGAATGCAATCTTCATATTGTAGTAATAGTATTACCAGGCAGAGCATCCAATTGTGCCAAATATGCTCTAAAACTACCACAGTCATATTTTTTCTGAATGGGTCACTTATAACGTCCTTGGTCACTAAATGCAATCCAGGAGCTCAAAGTTTGCTTTGAACAATCACGTTACAATGTTTCTTTTTTATGTTGCATGAATACAAGTAAACTCAACAGACTTTTATGGCACCATATTTTTAGATCATTGGTAATGATGACAAGGTCAATGATTTGTTGAAAGTTCCTTTATTCCAACAGCATATATAACAATGTTATTTTCCAGCCATACACATTTACTGCAATTAACATAATTTGCATCCTTGATTTGCATGGCATGTTTATTTATTCATGATGATGATTAGGATTTGTGATTAAATGAAAAATATTTTGCATAGATGAACTGTAATATCCTACACAAAACATCAATCATGCCAATGTTGTGCTCTGAATCCTAAGTTAACGTTACATGTCCTGTAAAAAATGACATCATCTCATCAATAATCGGAGATTCTACCTACGCCTGACGTAGCACCGGTCCGACAAAAATACGGACAATGAGACCATTTATGAAGGATCTGAGAAAACAGAGTGCTTTCTTACCTCGTACAGACGTGTAAGTGACCTTTCAGGAATGAATTAAGGGCGAAATATCATCTTTCTTTGGCCGAAATCTTGCAATTTATCATTCCGCCTTCGCCGACTGCAAAATTCTCCGCCTTCTTCCACTAGGGACGGGTCGACTCAAAACTAGGGGTGCTATTTAGATTTTATGTATCAAAATGATACAAATATCAATCTATTACATTGGTATTATAAATCTGCAAACTTAATAATATATCCATTACACAATAGCTTCTCAACCTAATCTTAAATCGTCTAGTTTAAAACCTAGGTAGCATTATTACAGAAGAACCAACCTAAAATTGGTGTGCTCTTCCAAATAGGCCCACTGGGCAACACGATTCAAGATGGCTGCCGCTCCAGGTAAAAAATCTGTGGGGAGGGCGAAACATATATTTATCCTTCTCAGTCTCTTGTGGAAGCTTCTTCGGTCAATCCTTTTGTCCAGTATATTATGCAAAGATAATGTCTATGTGCTGTTACTAAACAAAATAGTTCAGGGTAACTGATGATGCCAAACAATTTACAAAGGTTGTCATTTAGGGTTCGCATAATTTATGTAACGTTACTGAAGAGTCCACTAGCTTCAAAACCCAAGACCATTTTGATAAACCGAGCCAGGCCTCCTTAAGTTAGATGAACCAAAGAGATTGAATACATCACCCAGCACCCACAACGAACTGACCCCTCCTTTACAGGTTTTGCAGCAACAAATAACTGTCTTGTTTCTTTTATATTGAATATTCCTTTTTCACCCTCCCAATTATGTTGATGTTTTGAACCCTTTCATTCAAAGAAATTTTATTTTACCAATTTTGATTTAACATCTGAAAATTTTAAAAGAATAAGGTGGAACTGTAGTTTCATCATTGATTAATTGATATCATACAATTGAAAAAGGTTGTTGTTGTTGTCCTCGTTTAACGTCTATTATTTCGCTAGACGTGGCCTCTTGGTGCTGAGTAATTAACACATGGTTAGTTTTTGAGTCGAAAGTAACATGAAAGTAAGTCAAAGGCAACATCTAGTCTGACCTACATGTAAAAATACTGTGACCCAAATTCTCTTGAATGGTTTATAACGGACTCCGTTATTATGTTTGTCCAGACTCGCCGCCCCCTCCAGGGGAAGACGATGGTCGCCGCCGTAAGAGACACGGCATGCTGAAACTGTACTATGGCTTACAGGTGAATTTGTGTACATCTTTGTTATACTTAATGTCATATACTTTATACTGATCGTCCGTCAGGATGTAAAGGACAAGAAGAATACTTTATTGATTGGATTCTTCTTACTAAGGTTTAAAACTTGAAATGTCGTTTTAACATTTGCTATTCCAAAGTTTCATTCATAACTTTTTATGTTTCCTGATCATAGATTTTGTTCTCTGTGTTAAACTCTATATCATGTAACAGACCTGGTACTAGTATACATTACAAAACAGCATTAGTTTAGTCAGAATTAGGACTGGTCCGGTACTAGGGACCTCTGCATTCTGGATAACTCACATTTTAGCATCCTGTTACTTTTCACATTTGATGTGAGGACATAAAGTGTGCAATAGACTTCTATGCAATACTATAGGAAGACACAGTGAACATACACATATTTTGATATGTTTGTGTGTGTGTGTGTGTGTGTGTGTGTGTGTGTGTGTGTGTGTGTGTGTGTGTGTGTGTGCGCGCGTGTCTAGATCTACTTGTTCTTACTCATACATCTTATGTATGTATGTCTACAGGCAGAGTCGGGTAATAAGGGTACAACAGCCACCACAGACCCCTGTGACATCAACGGGGCCCACTTCAAGCCGGAGGTGTACCTGCAGCGTCTCATGCAGGAGAAGTCACTCAACGAACTCATGGACAAGGAGAGGGACATGGTCAGACGTAAGGAGCTTTATCATCTACAATACAACTGTTGTCTATATTTCTGCTGTTGTCTATAACTATATACTTACAGAAGATTATTTCATCAGAAAAAAATTAAGTACATGTATTGGATTTCTTACATTGAAACTTGCAAAAGTGTTTAAATCAGAATTGAGATTGTTGACAATATCACCTGTGCATCATTTTTCTTTTCCATTTCTTGATTATGAAACCTGGTACTGTCAGTATAGATATATGTAAATGGATGTAACAAATTGATTGTAAATTTGTGAAATTTTTTGCAGAAATCCGTTCCTTGGATAGTGACATGCAGACCCTGGTGTATGAAAATTACAACAAGTTTATCAGTGCTACTGACACAATCAGAAAGGTAAGCAGAAATAGGAGAAACAGCCTTTTGTTTAGGAATATGAAAATAGTCTTTACTCTTTAGTTTACATTTAAAAAGAGCATCAAGACATCATAATATTTTGCAGTTATTATCACAGAAGTGGTGGTGCCATTTCTTATTTTGTAGTCAACAATTTGACAATTTTAACAATTGAGTGACACTAAGTATTTTTCTTTGGTTAAAATGTGCTTGTATTTACTCTCTGGTCACATGGTTTAAGATATACTCTGTACTGTAATAGTACATAGCACAACTCCATTTTGTTGACATAGTTTGTTGCAAGCCTAGTACAGTAATGAGACAGCAGGTTTGATGTTTTCCATCCAATTCTTTAGATGAAGAACGACTTTAAGAAGATGGAAGATGAAATGGACCGCCTGGCCACCAACATGGAGTCCATCACAGAGTTCAGCGCCCGGATCAGCGGGACTCTACAGGACAGACGACAGCAGATTACCAAACTATCAGGGGTGCACATGCTGTTGAAAAAGGTGGGTTAGATGCTATCATGCAATCTGAAATGTCTTACTTATTTTGTCATTCACTACTTGTACTAAGATGTAGAATTCACACCCTTAAATTTGGCCAATCTTCCTTTTGATTTTCAAAACAAAAATCTTACCCAAGCTTTGAAACAGTACTGAATTTTGTTGTGTCCTTCTTACAGCTCCAGTTCCTGTTTGAGCTGCCGGCACGACTGAAGAAGTGTATTGAGATGCAGGCGTATGGACAGGCTGTCAGGTAACATTGTCTGCTTCACAGAAGCAGGAGTAGGATAGCTTCGGTATCATTGTAGACAATTGACATTTTTCCTGGATACTTCATGAAAATACTTGTTGCATTGTGTTGTGCTGTAATGACGTAAGTTCAGATGATATTTTGTTAAATGTATTTGTCTTACTCAAGGTTTTTCTCTCCAACCCTGACAGATACTACACCAAGGCCCGTACAGTTCTGGACCAGTATCAGCACATGCCATCCTTCCATGGCATCAGGGAGGACTGTTCTGTTATTGTTGCTGAACTCTGTGTCAAGCTCAGGGAGCAGTTTAAAAACAAAGAGGTACGACAGTCAAATATAGCGCTGTCATAAGATAAATTTTATTACTTGATGGCACCTTAAGGCACATTCCCAGCAGTCTGCCAAAATTAGCATTCTAGCCAATAGAAGACAGAGACTGCAACTTTGTGTCTACCACTTCATCATTTGCATTTTTACATCACACTGATGTAACTTGACCAAGAGTAGGTAAGGCTATTGGATTGTGTCTTTTAGGGCAATATGTATATGAATTATGTATGCATCAGCATAAAATAGAACAGAACTTCTCCCCTATTATGTACTTACATTGTACCAAAACGTGCTGACAAAGTTTGATGTGACCCTTGATTGTTCATGCACGTGTGATAATGCCTGATTCCCACCTCCCCAGTCTGATGCTCACCAGCTGGCGGAGTGTGTGGATCTCCTGCTGCAGCTGAAGGAGCCGGCAGACGAGCTTTGTGATGAGTTTCTTCTACAGTAAGTCTTTCATTCTTTTGTGTACTGATAGTCTCCAACATACAAGGCTTTAGATGCCCACTTGAAAGGTAATACTTGAAACAATTAACATTCATAGGATACTTAGTATCTCTCTCACCTGCGTACATTCCAATGTCTCTTAGACACATTCCTCATAGCTTCTAAAAATGCAGGTAAGAGACAGTACTGATTGTGTAAATGAAAACTCCAATATCCTATGTTCTACCAACCTGATGAAATTATTTACAACATTCATGTATCAAATAGTCGTAAATAGCATAGCAAACAGTTAGCCTGTACATTTATGCAAATTTAGAGATAATTTGCATGAGTTTTGTATGCAGTGTCAAGATACATCATATGCAGGATGTGTGTACTTTGCAGTTGGCAAATTACAACTAGTCAAGGGAATGATGGTACTTTAGTAATAATGAGAAAATGCCACATGATATGCATAAAAAGATTATACGCTTGCAAGTTATTATGTGAAACAAAAAATAGGGGAAGATTTCAATGCTTTTTGGCATATTTCTTCAATGTTTCAGAGCCAAGGTATAGCCCAATTACATGTAGCTACATCACAAAACACATTTCCCTGCCTACAGATGTTCTCTAAGATAGAACACAAGATCATCCATCATTTCCTGTCCCACCTCAAACCTGGCAAACTCTGGTACATAACCAAAGAGCTGGAACACCATGTGAAAGCCTGACATGTAATGCTTCAGTTGGACCTGTACACCTGCCTTTTCCAACCTTTTGCTGAAGAAAATGCCATTGTCTCTGATGGAATCATGTTCACAGACAGCTATGTATGTCATGGGTAGTTGTTTTAGGTCAGTCTGCTCAGCCATCAGTGGGGATATGTACGGGTGGAGGAGATTCGCACCTTTGGGCTTCAGTCCAACTTCGTCTGCGGACATCTTTTTACCCGGTGGACGGGGCGGAATGTTGGGGTTGATAAGATGTGGGTCGAGATAGTCTGCATAGTGGGAGGAGTTAAACTTGTCTGAAAGGTTTTCGTGAGTCAGAAATGTCTGCACCAGAGACAGGTCACCCACAAGATAGTTTGACAGGAACAACGCAACTTTTTCATTGGTTAAGGGATACACATGGCCGCTTTGTCTGTAAGAAGGAGTGTCCAGACTCACAAACTGTGTTCCAGGGTAAATCAGGGCTTGAAGTCGAGGCATTGGCGTGAAGTTCTGTTGGCTCAGCTTCAGTGATACGGTTGCAGAAAGATGTCCCCCTGCACTGTCACCAGCCACTGCAATGCGGGAGGGGTCCACATTATACTGCTCTGCATGGCGAATGAAGTGTTTGGTGGCTGCCAGGCAGTCGTCAAGCGCAGCAGGGTAGACGTGCTCTGGAGCTAGTCGATAATCCACAGATACAACCGTAACACCCAAGGTCTTGGCCAGGTGAAAGGTTATATGGTGATGCGAGTTCACATCAAATAAACAGAACCCCCCTCCATGGTAGTAGATCAGTCCAGGACCCTTCCCAGTCTTCTTCCCACCTATAGGCTCATACAGTCGAACCTTGACCCCAGCAAACGTGGTATCAGTGACTTTGACAGATGGATCTTCCAATTTAACTTCTAGGACTTCCTGCATAGCCCTCATGAAGGCCAGTTTTGTTGTAAGGCCGAGGAATTCTGCGACAGTTGCCAGATCATCTTGCAATATGATGCTGAAAATTAGTCCTCTGAACTTCCCCTTTTCCGCGATGCCTTCAGGGACTGGAGGGAAGTAATGCCAGGCAGCTAGCACAGCCAGCAGAGCCAGCACCACGGAGGCTTTAGTTAGAGCAGCCATGTTGCAGGAGATCCCCTTTGAACCTTGGTCCTCTAGTTCATTCCAGTTGGTCAAAGTTCAATTGCAAAGAATGAGGGGGTGTGACTGTTCACAAGTTAATTATTAAGTGGGTCAATAAACAGTGTCTGGTTTTTTTTCTGTTAGAAGAATGTATTTGTCCCAGGCGATAAAAAATGTGGACAAAACTTGGGCAAGTCTCTTACTGGTATACATGTAACGGCTGTAACATGCATTTTGTAGCTTGGGGTTCAGGATTGCTTCTGATCTTGGTCAAACAGGTCTAGACTGTATTCGTATAATAAACATGTTGACACAAGACCCATGATTTAAATGGGAGTAAGTTCTTTGATGACTGCCTGTAGAGTCTTGATGGGTACTTGATTAGATGGCCATGGAAGAAACTTACATAGTCACATGCACACACACACACGTGCACATGTGCATGCACATGTACACAAAGACACATACACATGCATGCACATGCATATACACACGTACAGAAGCATTCAAACACACAGTGTCACACACATGTGCACATTCACATGCACACGTACACAAGCATGAACACATACACACAAAAACACACACATACACACACACACACACACACACAATGCCCACCTAGACACAAAAAAACACATACGGAATTGTTACTGGTAGCCATACAATGTAATTGAACAATTGGCTCGTTCAAACTTTGATTGACAGTGGAAAGTAGTAGTTGCATGTCTACATCGTTGTATAAAAACTGTGAAACTTGGATGTGGTAATCAGGTGCTGTCTCATGTTTGACAGTGCCCGACACAAGGTGGATGAGGACCTGGAGATGTTGCGGCTGCAGCTGCGGATGTTGGAGGAGGGGCAGGTGCCATCACCTGGTGATCCTGGGGACGGAGACAAGCCTCATCCCATGGTGGGACAGACCTGAACTTAGCCTATCATTTTTATATCATATCATCTCCTAGTTATGATAAATCTACTTTTTAGTGCTATCAACTGGTGATTCACCTTTATACAATTGTGTTGTTATCTGTGTATTTAAAAAGCTATGTGGAGGGTAGTATAAGTAACGCTGGTTCTTCTTTATCTGTGGGGTAACCTATATCCATTGTTTTTAGAAACAGGATGTATTTAGGGATGTCATCAAGTCAACGGTGGTTTCAAACTGCAATGTTTTGACAATATCACAATTTTAAAAACAACCGTCCTTCGACTTGATATCTCTGAATACCCTATTTTAAAAAAACAACGGATACAGGTAAGTCATATAAAGGTGAACTAGCGTTAGATATTATATGTAGGGGGATGTAATGGTTGTTTATTTATTAGAAAATAAGTCAAACTCGAAGTGCTTGTCTTTAATATATATTCCCATGCAGGATGTTCTGGAGTTTACCGACACTGGCTGTAACGTGTTCCTGAGTGACATGTGTCTTGTCATCGCCTCATACAAGGACCTGTTCATTAACAGACCTGGCACTGGGTAGGTCTACACAGAATCAGATACCTCACAGAATAAGTGGCCTTTAACTTGCCCTAGATTTGTGCTTTGGTGATACCATGGAGTCTTTTCATGATTTTTGGTTGTACTTATAACGTTTCAAGAACATGGAGCTTAATCTTTTGCAGCTTAAACATCAGAACATAACAGATAGACTTCCTAAGCAATCCATACATAGGAGTCAGATGTACATGTATAAAAAAGTCATTATCTCATTATCTCCAGTCTTTGCCATGTTGCTATAGTAACAGCTTGACCCCATGTGAGTTTATTGTGTGTTCTCAGCGTGCAGGAACAGGCCCATCTGGAGAAGGTAGCCAACCAGAAGCTGGAGGTGTTTGTCAACTCTCTGATGGGACAGTACTTCAGCTATGTGGAACAGAGGGTGCAACTGGAGGTTAGAACATACTGTCCGTTTTGTATCTTACCAATCCTCTACTGTTATATCTGTAATAGTTCTAGAAAAAGGGGTAAGGGATGTGAAGACCACCACTTACCATGTTTTCACCCTAATTATTATGGTTTCATCCTTGACAGTAATACAAAATCCTTGTGCTTTCATCACATTGAAACTTTATTATGTAACATGCTTAGTAGTCATTATGATAGTAGTACTGTCAGATCATCACGGCCACATCACCCCAGACAGTTTCGCCATCTTGCTGCTGATAGACAGAACTGGAGGAAGCTTGCAGTCGCCTGTGCGGCAGCCGGCTGATGATGATGGTGATGACTGTCAGCATAATTTACAATATTTCAATTTGATACAGTAACTCATCATCATTGCCACAAAGTTAGAAGAGTGAAATGGTTATTAGACAATTTAGATAGAGTTTCCTCTCCTGTAACAGAAAGAGTCATCAGACAACACCCTGTTGGTACGAGCACTGGACCGCTTCCACCGCAGACTACAGGCTGTGGAGAAACTCCTGCCAGAGACAGAGTCTACAAGGTTGGAGAATATCCTTTTATAGGCTTTAACTTTTTAGTGGGTTACAACACAAAGTCGTTTACATAATTATACAAAACAACTTGTATTGTAAGCAGTCAGCATTGTAGCAGGCATAAACATGGTGTTCTCACTAGTATCAGTAAAATATTTCCAGGAGAATCTCATTTTGGAATGAGTCTTAGATCAAAATCACTTGTTATATTTCCATCCATACTTTCAATGTACGCTATAGTTGCTTTATTTTCAATGATTGCTATAGTTGCTCACAAATGAGGCCATTCTAGTTCTGTTCAAATTATGGAGAATTAACTACTAAATTTATATAATTAGTCTTTTAAGATAAGTATATTTCCTTCCAGCTCTGCTACAGGCATTGTGGCCAAGATGGCACATGACAGAGTTATCCACTATTCTGAGGCACTCAGGAGACATTTTGCAGGTCTGTTCATGGGTTCACCTTGATTGTTGTGTTGTAAGGTACACATAGATGGCACACAATCTCCTGTGTCACTCAAGTTCAATTCTTTTAAAATGTTTTTTTAAATACATGAACTGTTAATACATACATGGATGGACATAAAAGCAACATTGTAGCCTGCTATACTTTGCTATAAAACTGGCTGAATTAAGTTAGTTTTAGTCTTAAACAAGACCATATCACGTCCAGGACAAAAGACACATAGAAAAAACTGCTATAATGGAATATTCCCATTAACTATGCAAATGTATTCCTATTTTGCATAATTAGTATTTCATTTTGTAAAACATTGTCTAAGGTACCTACATACCTAGTGTCATAATCATTAAAATCCGTTGTTCCCTTCTTGAGTTATGAAAAGTCCTTTTTAGCAACAAATTTCTACCCATTTTGAACTACATGGTACGGTCCGCCTGTGACATGTGGAGGTCAAGGAGTCATGACCCATGGGCCTAAGGAACGCGTCAACTGTGGTGTGCAGGCTAGGGGTGGAATCAACCAAACCAGGCTGGGGGGTTGTAATGCTTCAGAAGTTTATGACAAAAATGCCCCTGCTATCCCTAAACTAGCCGCTAGGGGGCCCAAACTTATGTCACTAATTCCTGACCACAAGAGCTATCTAACACCCAAAATTCGTGACCATAGCTTGTTCAGAAGATGAGAAAACACACCCGGAAGTTGCGCTGCAGTACCAAGGGAAGTTGCTAGGGGGCCCAAAATCTAATCATTTCCAGCTTTCATCACACCCTACCAACACACCAAGTATGAAACCAATCCACCCAACCGTTCTTGAGTTATCTTGTTTACACACACACAGACAAACGCAGGGTAAAATATAACCTCCATTCCATTACATTTCATGGAGGTAAATAGCAACCTTTACATATACAACATAACATATTTATGAATAATCAATACACCAAATTTAAGCCAGTTCATCAGCTGCAAGATAAACCTACATTACCTTTTTTCTAATGCTAGCACATACAGTACATGAATTTTGTAGCTAGCATACTGCATGCCTGATGTTGTGTTGCTGGTGTGTTGTTCAGACTGCCTGACAGATGTACGACAGAGTCTGGCTGCCTCACGCTCACTCAGTAAACAGGAGGGCAGCAACCTGGGAGACCTGCTGCAGACAACAGCCACCTCCATCTTAGACCAGCTCAAGACTGTGCTGTCAGATCTCAGGGTGTGCTGTCTTTTAGTAGTTCTTTTACTAATTCGACAGTCTATGGGAAACGTCACATGAAAATGTTGTTACAATTCTCGTAGATTATCATTCAGCTTACTAGTATAAAATTGTTTGTCATTTGTCATTTTCTTTCTTCTTGCTTTTCTCTTAGGCTTACCCTCCATAATCCTTATGGTCTATCCCAATGCACAATTTATGCTTTTTATTAACACATATCAATGTGTGTTACCCTTGAAAGGAATATCAGCACTATATGGAGTCTCCATGGCATGACATCCATAAAACTAAACTGCCTCTTGTTTTCCACTGAAACAGGCTTTCATCGAGTCAGACATCACGTTTGCGATGCAGCCGTACTTCCGCGAGCCGTTCTGTGTCCAGGACGTCAGGGAAGGTCTCGTGGTCGGGTTCCTCAAACATATGTTTACTGCCTGCTCTGTAAGTAATGCTGCCAATCGGACCAGGAACTTCTGGAGAAAATTTAATCAAATGATTGCTGTTCATATAGGATTCAAAATTGCTATTGTTTGACTTGTGCTTCAGATAATACATGGAATTCAGTGCTTGGTTCACTGTGTCTTGTTATACAGGAGTTTTGTGAAGGTTCAGGGGACAAGAGTTCTGCCCCCCCACCTCTCATCCTGCTGCTGTCTCGACTATGTCTGGACTATGACATGACCACCATCAGCTATCTGGTGAGTAGGAATATTAAAGTGGAGGAGGGAGGGTGAAAGAGCAAGCAAATGGATGGCTGAAAGTGAAAGTAGGAATTGAAGGGATGTGTGTTTAGCAATAAGGGTGTTTCCATAAAGTCAATATACAGTGTAATCATGGGATTCTTTATTACTAATACTAATATTACTGTCGGCAGAAGGTTATTTATTTGATACGTTCCCTGGGCTGGGTATGTTTGTTGTTTTATGATCAGCATAACTCAATAAGTTGTAGGTGGATCTTTGTGATATTTGGTAGTTGGGTGTGTATTGGGAAAAAAACTTAATGTTGATAAATGATTGGCCTCTTATTGCTTTCCTATGGTATTGCAGAGGTACTTCTGGCTTGATAGTTAAGTAGATTTGTGATGGAATGTCCTATTAGTATATAAACCTATCATGTTGTTCTCTCAGACCTTCCTTAAGTCGCTAACAGATTTTCTCTATGTCGTAGATTTCCCTGACTGATGAACAGTTTCTTGTGGAGGACAAGTCTGCTGTGACACCCCTGTCAGAACTGTGTAACCTGGCTAAGGACACTGCACAGAAACTCTTGGACCATTATGTTAAAGTGCAGGGGTTGACCATTTCACAGGTAGGGATTGATTTGTTGGCTACACCTCAGCCTGAAGTGTGTTGATTGGTTAGAGGTAAACTATTGGATGGCTGTCTATAGTCTTAAGGTCTAACAACTTCATGTAAATTACATTGGAGAATTTCAAGTGCATAGCATTATCAGACCCTTTCATGAAGCCAAATTTATTATGAGAATTTTTAAATCAAAATTGCATGACTTTGTCCAGGGCCACTTTTTTTTATCAACCCAATATCAGATTATTTCTCACTGTAGGTGTAGTGTTTGTAGGGAAGTTTGTCTGAAACCTGATTTCATTTTACTATAATAGTCTTTACACTTTAAAAGTATGTTTTGTATATGCCAAGTCCAATAGCTTAACTTTGTTTTCCTGAAGAAAAATATGACGAATCCCTTGGTTTTGTGTAGAATACTGTAAATGCAGAAACTTTTGCGCTGGTTTAATGTTTGCGGTTTTAACCACAAACATAAAACCACCTCAAAACTTTTTTCATGGCAGTAAGAGACTACAGTGCATGGTGCTAGATCTACCACAAACTTAACACCACCGCAAAATTAAATCCCTGCGAACTTAAATGCATTTACAGTACCCTGGCTTTAGCAGAGATCATAAATGGAGGCTGGGTGTTAGAAGCTGTCCAGTGTGATTGATGTGTTCTCCTGTGGACACTAATGCACCTAATTTCCTGCCCCCATAACTACGTCCTGCACGGGAAATCACTTGAAATGATTGCTGAGCCTGTATCAGTTTATGCAAGAGCTAGTTCATCATTTGCATGTAATGTGTAGTGTGTTGTTTTGTGGTTCTCATCGTCAAGAATGGCTGTGATATAGAATACGGTATACCAGACCGATTGTACCTTTTCTTCTTCTCCGTCATTTTGCAGTAATTTAATTGAGATAAAGTACATGTATATCCTGCTTGGTCCCTGTAAATGTTAAACTTTTTGTGGCGGTTTTATTTTCACTGTTTTCAGTGACCTCTCCACCACAAATTCACCAGGAATGTGTCCCTTGTATGACTACTGTACTACATGGTTATTTCAACAGCAAATTCACCACAAAATAAAACCACCATAACAGTAAACAAATTTACATTTACTGTAACAAATTTAATAAAGTACGTACAGTACATTTAGTGATTATCCATAAATATATCATAGCCCATTAGACAACTTGACAAACTTTAGTTTTTGGTGACTGTACCAAGTCAATTCACTCTCACTTTGATGTACAATGTACACATACTTCTATATATACACTGCTCGAGTGCTCGTGTAACATTAAGTCAGGAAGAGAACGGAATCAAAGCAATTATTATGTTTTGCCCACATCTACAGATGCTGAGGAAAAGTGTGGAGACCCGTGACTGGCTGAACACCATTGAGCCCCGTAATGTCCGCGCTGTCATGAAGAGAGTTGTGGAGGATGTCACAGCTATAGACTCACAGGTACATATTGTGCTTACATTATTGTGAGTTGGAAGAAGGTTTTGGAAATGTTTGACTCAGCGATTGTTGCTTCACAATTTCAAAATGGTGTGTTGTCTGTTCATTGCTGTTATGTATTTTTTCTTGAGTCAATTTTGGGTCATATGTCTGTGATATTGTCCTGTTAGGTTGGACTATTGTATGAAGAAGGACTGAGGAAGGCCCACAGTAGTGACTCCAGTAAAAGGACGTTTCCCTACAGTTCCTCTCGGCAGAACCAGAGGTCTCAGTGGAGCAGCTATGCACCAAGGTACATGGTTAGGGGGTGGCAGAACTGCATGGGTTCTAATGGTACACACAAACTGAGGGGCAGGGGAGTAGAAAAGGGCACCGCCCCCTTTGCAAATGTAGACTCTCCCAGTGGAATAAAAGAAGAGGCACAGGCCTTATGATTTTTACTTTTGCAGTGACCTCCCCCTGAATTCATGACACTGTAAATATGCGTTTCCAGGATATTACTGCTGTATACGGAACTATTTCCACCGCAAACGTAATGTGAAAACCTCTGATTCCTTCCTACTGTAAAGAAAATACATTTAACAGTTTCTGTAAGTAGTACCTGTTAGATATGATGAGAGGGACTATCTAAAAAAACTTCTTTACCCTGCAAATCCTACAGTTCCAACATGGATACCAGTTTGATGAGCAACATCCAGAAGCTGTTCTCGGAGCGGATTGAGATTTTCAGTGCCGTGGACTTCTCCAAAGTGTCTGTCCTCACGGGTATTATCAAGATCAGCCTTAAGGTACCAGGCTACTGTACTGTTAGCGTTGCATATTACTGTTGCAAGCCAAGCTTGTTTTTGCAGGATAATATGCATGATTACGTTTCGGTAGAGTTATGCTGTGGCATAATTTCTATAGTGTTCCTCTTTGTTTATACTGTGGTTACATTCATGTAGCAAAAAAACATTTCTCACAAAGCAGAGTATTTTCTATGTGGTGAAAGGAAATATACAATGTAGCAAGAATCAATGTATGTTGTAATTTGACATGGCAAACTTTTCCTCCAGGCTTATGTCTGTGAGTGAAATATAACTTTTACAAAATACATGTCCAGCCTTGCCCCCATGAAGGTTGAAGAACCAATGAGTAGATGTAGCGTGGTGTCAAGGTTAACTTTGAAAAATGTTATTTTGACACTTCGATCACTTCTTGTCTCCCAGACGTTCTTGGAGTGCGTAAGATTGCGTACGTTTGCCCGCTTCGGCCTTCAGCAGATCCAGGTGGACTGCCACTACCTGCAGATGTACCTCTGGAGATTTGTGTCTGATGAGAAGTAAGTATAGAGAAAATAATACTTCTTACAAAAATGTATTGTGCCACAAGTTGACACTCCAATGCTTTAAGCTTCAATATGCTATTGTTATTGGCATCTCAGTATTAATGTTGACACTTTGATGGTGACTTCCAAACATATGGCAGTTAAGTGACAGATTAGATATTACAGTTTTGTAACAGAAGACTGCATGTTTAAAAGTTTTGTGGGTATTGATGCAGAGCCTTTGCTTCAGCATGAAACCTTTCAAACTGACATATTGATTGTCTGTCTTCCAGCCTTGTGCACACCTTACTGGATGAGATAGTGGGCAGTGCCATCCATCGGTGTTTAGATCCTATAACCATGGAACCAAGTGTGAGTATACAATGCTCCTATGTGAACTGTAATACCTTTGAATGCTAGTGTAGCTTTGACTTGCCCATAGCAGTGTAACCATAGATTTTCTTTATTTATATGTAGGGTAGGTCAGTTTAAGGTGCTTTGCATTGTCCTGTTACAAATACCGGTACATTTGTACATGTATTCCCATATCAGAAAAGCCATTTTTACATTAACTTGTTACCATCTGTATTGTATTGTGAGACCTACATTTTGTAAAACACTTAATTTTGAAATGTACTGCCCTCTATCTACAGGTCATTGAAGTCATCTGTGATCGAGGCTGAGGAAGATGCTGACACAGTAATTCATGAGATGATCTAACTGTATCATGTACTGAGATGTTGAGGGACTTTACCTCTAGTTACTGGCATGTGGCAACAACCAGATTTATAGAGTAGCAAAATTTGTGCCATCACAACCAGTAGACACAGTTGAAGTGCACATAAGATGATGTAAAATTTCTATATGATGTGAATATCTAGCTATCATTGTTTTGATCATACAACGATTGGTATATGTGCAATGGACATTGTATCTTCATTGCTGTACAGTAAAGCCTCCACTTATTGGATAGTCTTGGACCATAGTGAAGACTGTTAGTCTGAATTGAAATGCAGGATCATACAGATTTCAAATATATATATCACTGTTCTTCCCTTGACTGCTGACCTATACTTCTCCATATGTGAAGTACATAGGTCAGTAGGAGCTGTCAGTCAAAGGTAAGCTTGGTTAGCCCTGACTACAATATTGTCAGTGAAACCAATAGAATAAAAGAGTAGGAAAGATTGTAAGTAGCATAGCCACAAAATTTTAATAACTTGAAAGTTGTTATAAGTTGTTGGTATAAGCCATCAAGTACAATCATGGTTGAACTGTAACTTGCAACACAAAAAGCTTTGTTTAAGTTCAATTTGGTTGTGTTGAAGGTTACAGTTCAATTTTGATTCCCTATAAATGATAACGTTTGAGAAAGTACCTTGTTTTACATAAATCAGATGTAAAGACTATTTCATGAGAAAGGACAACTTTCAGACATTTTAGTAGAGTTTTGTCGTACAATATGTTTAATGCACAAAGTTGGGTCAAATCCATGTTGTGTGAACAGCAGCTAAGTAAGATAACTGTATTGTGCAATATGGTAATTTTGATTGTGATCCTAAAATTGACTAAAACTGCCTTTAATTTGCCTATGACATGTGTACTATGTAGATACATTTGAAGTACCAGTCTTGATTGTCCATTCATTATCAGCTTCTGCAACACTAGGTACTACATGTTTTGGTGCAAAAAAGGCAAATACAATAGCCAACATTATGCAAACTTGATATGTAGTCCAAGATAAACTTTGAAAGCAGACCTGGTAATAAAAGTACTGTCATAACATCAATATCTTCTGAGTACCTTCCTTTGAATTAATCAGAGGACCAACAGTACCCACAACAAGGGTTGTATTGTTTAAATGGATCAGTAAAACTCATATTCAGGTGTCTGTAACATTAGTAATCTCCAAGCAG
>NC_049982.1:20092581-20132258 GCF_000003815.2 Branchiostoma floridae
CTTCTACCATGGTAACTTTTGTCTTCACAGTGTACTGGTTGGAATACCTGTACTAATAGCTAGGTGTCATTATTACCTGTTCCACGTTAAGCACCAGTCTGCAGGGGTACAATAAACACAGACACCTGCGGCACTAGTACTTAGCATGGGGCAGGCCAATCACTGGTGCTTCTGTCCTAATGTCTTTATAATACTGGATGTGGTCATCAGAATAATAATAAGATAATATGTTTTCTAAGTCTGACTCAGAAGAGGTGACATAAGAACCAAAGCACAAGTCAATCTTTTATTGTTGTTTTTCTACCCCTTTCCCTTTTTTGGCATAAAATGTTTGAGTTCCACCTTGCAAACTTGCTCTTAGAAAAAATGACGTCCATGCCAAGTTTTTTTAGGCTATTGTTATCCCCCCACCCCCCCTCCCCCAAAACAAAATTCATACAGAAATAGCTTTAAAATTAACAATTGAAATGTTTTGTTACTCTTTTCTATTTTCTGTATCACACTATGGAGGTTTTATCTCCTTGATCACACATAGCCTGGAAACCATACAAATTGTACATTCTATCATGGGAAAGGTGTGAAGTCTGAATATATTTGGTTTGACATCTGATCTAGAGGTGGATAGCTTTTAACCCAGTACAGTCCACTGCTAGGAATGTGGACACCCAGATAAAGTATAAAACAAACAACTGCTGTAACAGTTATATACTATTGAAGTGACATCAGGTGGGCTTGGCTGCCATGACAACTGTGACTGGACCTCTTGGTTGGTGAAGTTTGAAGCATTAGAAATGTTCCCTGTTGTAAGTAGGACTGCGCAGGGGATAGAATCAGTCCACAGCACTCCCTGCGGCAGTACTACTTAGCACAGAGACAGTCGCTTTCATCTCAAACTACTTCTCATATCTTCATCCCTTAACAGTCAGGAAGATAGGTGGGCTGCACCTTAATCCACTCCTTCCCTGTATAACATATCTTAAGAAAAACTGCATTTTGTAATAGAAATGAGTGTGTTCTGGAAAATTCAGACTAGAGATCATGAGAAACAGGAATGCTGGACTGACATACTCCCTAACCAAAGGCTACTGTTGCTGTTGTCTGAAATACCTTCTGTTACATTTGCTTGAATTCTGCTTGATTGGTCTACCAGTCTTTTAGTAACCTATCATGATGTGCAAATACTGTG
Organism: Branchiostoma floridae; assembly: GCF_000003815.2. Lineage (NCBI taxonomy): Eukaryota > Metazoa > Chordata > Leptocardii > Amphioxiformes > Branchiostomatidae > Branchiostoma > Branchiostoma floridae. The sequence goes on from NC_049982.1 coordinate 20,093,768, forward strand.
AGTTACTGTCAGTGTATGATGACAATTGTACATAGAACATTGAATAACACAAACTAAAAGAACAAGAACAATATGGCCATAGAAAAAGAACTATGGAAGTAAAAACTCATGATGGATTTTGGAGAAACTGAAATCTAAAAAACTTTGTTTGCCAAGTCATCATTATCTTATTTTATTGATCGTTTCACAAATCCAGGAGTAGTCTTTTCCAAAGTACACTCAATTTCAGGAAAGGGGAAAGCCAGCTGAAAAACTGTTAACTTTCATTGGTCAAGCAAAATACTTCTTGGCAGGTACATTGTGTACCGATATGTTTTCTTATGACTGAACACAAAAAGGATTTTACAGGCATACAGGAAATACACATGGCAATATATTTACCACAACAGTTATGAAAACAATAATGTTGTGAATCTACTTCTACCTGTTAGCAAGTGAATTTTCTGAAGAATAGTTCTGTCTTATATTCCTTATTTGTATGCCAAAAATACATAAGGGCCATTCATAGTTAACATATTGAAAACTATCCAGCAACATTGTTCATTATAACTGTAGGGAATTGATATACAATTTAGTGCCGGGGGCATCTTATGACAATACTCACCATGTTATGTTTATGTCAGATTACACTTGGTCACATAGTCAAGGTGGTCATTTTTCTGAGAGTTGGAAAGGAGGATGTGCTTTTATATACTCAAATTTATATCTTGATCAAATGATGATGAAACATACAATGTGCATGTATATGACATTCATACACACTGTAACTACATGTATATGACCATACTAGAATAAAACTGTTTTGGCAAATACATGGTATCACTAGTAGTTTACAGACTCACCTCTCTTGCAGCTGGAAGTCTCCACACAGCCATCTCTGTGTGTGCTCTGAGTCTGAAACCTGCCATCACTGCACGATTCAGAGCTGCGGACACAGCCTTTATGTCCTCCCAGCCAGGGGTAAGGCCACCTCCCACCCCCTATCATCACTTATATTCAAAAATAATGATGCAGGAAATTGAGGTCTTGTGTGGAAATTAGCCAGGCCCTTGGGAGGAAATGGTTGGGCTTGTCGGAACCCTTATTAAGACATTTGGCCATTAAATACTTCCGCAGGAGAATGGTCCATTTTCGAGGGAAGTCCCTGGTACCGTGCGAGCATGTTATAAACTCCAGAACAGGTTTTTGAACCATAATTCAAGAAGGTTGTGCATTTTGTTCAACAGCCACATACTGTTCATCTACAAAACTTAGTCATCTGGTTGGAAATTTTCTTTGTAAGGATTTGTATTGGTTAAAAAGTATACTGCCTCCCCTTGTTGGCTTCGATTCCTGTGCCTTTTGTGATGTTAAACGATGCTCTTACTATGCATGTCTCCCCCATCAGTACCATCACCAGGATCAACTACCAGCCTTTGCTGGATCCCTGCACAATGAAGGAGTTGTCTCACCAAACACTGACAAGGAAAGAAGCCAAACATTGGAAGAAAAGAGGAGGGCGACACTGAGGGATGAAAGAGCAGTCAGAAAAAGGAAAGCACCAACACTCCTGTGTCAGGTTCACAAGGTCAAACCATTTCTGGGCTTTTCATCCATTTTACTGTTTTCAGAAGCATTTATCGGGCCTTGTTGCTGGTTTTGTGGTTTGATAATAGGTCATGTTGGAGGCTTCAGTATATCTAATCTGATTTCGTTCACTACTATCGGAACATACTATTAAAGATATGACTTGTCAGACATCAGAAACATTGTATTTCTAAGTACGTTATAATAATTTGTGTTTTCAAAGGATGTATAATGTCAAGAGAGTGGCAGTCGTTTGAGACATCTGGGTGTCTAGCTGTGGTCATCTGGTAATGAGCTTGACTTTGAAAATGCATGCATTGTCCAGTTTAACATGAAAATTTCAGGGCTTCTGCAGTTTTTTTGACTGTGTGCTGACATTGGCCCTTTTGGTACTGCCTAGCTATATCTAGTGAAAACTATAATTGTACATGTATGTATGGAGATCTATTGCACTCTTACCCAATCATGTATTGAGATTATGACAGAAACACACATCCCCACAGCACAAGATGTCAGAATTATACTCTTTAATTTCAGGCGTACAACATAGCATAGAAAATTCAAATCCATCAGTATTGGAATAACTGAACTAAATAGTATTGAAATGATATATGTGTGAATTATAATGACTTAACTGTTACATAGAAGGAAAATATATACCAGATGCTATCTATCCCTTATGTAGAGTGTCATTCCCTAGGTCAATACAGCTGCACACCAGCCCCTATCACACATACCTATTTCTATATGGACTCCATTAGTAGACATTATTCCCAGAATTGCCAACTACCCCTACTTGAGCCATAATTGTAAAATGAGTGCAATTTCCCTTTCAGGACACCATTGTCATAATTGTGGTTACAAAGAGTTCATGAATGTGAGCATGTATTTTCTTACATTTTAAATACAAGATAAACATATGCTACTTGAAAATTTGCACAGCTGGCAAAAAATTAAAGTCTTTGCTAATGAATTTCCATACTAAATAGCAATCATTATGGCATTTTTGTTACGAGATAAATCATGGTACAAAATGTAGTACCCTAATATCTAAACATAGGACACATGGCATAGAGCTGAATGGTCTTATCTCAGATAAGTGTTAACTTTGTTTTAATAGACAAGGACAAGGTTCCACACCACAGTTTGCTACGCTACCGACTGAAGAATAGCTACTTTCTTCTCGAGCTAGGTTTGTAACATACAAGGTTGATACAAAAGTGACATTGTATACTGTACAGTACGGTACAAGAACACTACAGATGCCCTGGGTGATAAAAGATGCAGTTATATCAGACACAGTACTTCCTGATTTGTTCAAATCATTGAGATATTCTGAAGGCCTCAGTTTTTGTTGCTCTTTGTGCGTGTGTCTGTTACCAGATAGACATGCCAAGAAATGCTTGTTTCAGACTTTTGCTCATCATGATCATGATTATCACATTTGTAATCTGCAGACCTTCCCATGACTATGGTCTTCCGAAATGCAGCTATCCTGCTTTAATGCACAATACATGTTGTGAGCTGGGGTATCAGTATACCATTCCTTATAATTCCAGAACTATCACTCGCACCATATTATGGAAATACAAAGATCACAGGTTCAAGTACTATCACAGATCTTAGGCGAAGAACAGTATAGCTGCCAGGGTGGAAGGTCTTATTTTGGTCACAGTTTCAATATCTGAGTCTTATACAAAAGACAAAAAGATCCCCTTGAAAATGCTCATTTTTCCCACAATGTTCAACAATATCATCTTAAGATGAAAGTGATTCTTTGCTAAAGAACATCTGAGGTCGATGTTGAATGACCTTGCATATAGATGACCAACAGTGAAAAGCAAGATGATCAGAACTTTTGTTTTCAAATGTCTTCCACGTGGCAGCCACTTCCAATAGAACATGGTTGTGTGGACAACCTTCAGTCAGGAACTGTTCTTTTACTACTGAGATGCAGGCTTAACCTCCTCTGCTGCCTATTATATAGTAACCCAGTAACCAATAGAGAATTTGCAGCCAAACGGCTACTTCAGTGTGCTTAAGTTTAAAGTATTAGACATACAGTGCACTTAAATCAATCAAAATCATTGTAACTAAAGTGAATATAGTCAAGATGTGAACCTTGGATGTAAGGGACCTTGCATAATGCGGGTTTAAGTCTGTCAGAAAGCTGTGCCACAAGCTACATGTACATACATTATAGTACAATTTCTGATAATAATGATTTTCTGATTGATAATAAGGGTATTCAAGAGGTAATGATCTTATTAATATTCCTCCTGATAAACTACACCAGATTCAGTCATAGTGAGCACTTCATTACACTATGCTGCTAACAGACCTATTTTCTTTTAATAAACATAACATCATATTATATAGCTGCATCATACTGTAACTATGGTACTCAGGAGTATTGCCTGTGGCAAAACCTAGTGGCTCTGAAATTGATCACACTCTAGTTTCATATCTATTGCTCATTGTGTGACTCTCTATGAAGTCAATCTGTCAATGCCACTGCATTGAGACCAACATCTTACTAGTTACAATATACTAAGTACACGTACTATAATCAAGTCTGGTACTGTTACTTTCCATAAATCATATTATGTATCAATTTTCTTTGTCCATAACCATTACCGACAATGCATTTATCTAGTATACCTTCAAGTTCAATTTTTGTCAGATTCTTTCCTAATTCACCAACAAGGATGCACATGACCTTTTTAAACTGCAAGTTAAATCACACATCATGGAACACTTTATCACTGCAGTTACATGTGGAACATTACATGCATATCTCACCATTTTCAGAATTATTATCATTCTTACATTTGTCCAAAAGCAGTCTATATTTCATTGCATTCAGTCGTCTTCCTTAGGTTCTGTCCTTTTCCATTCATTGCTGAGTTGCTAAACTTATATTTGCAAAAGTCTGCTAGCAATTTTTTTCCTACAGCAAGTCCTCGGGAAAGTCTTCAACATCGATTCTGTGTCCTTGCATTACATTAAAACATACAGGACCAGGATATCCAGCATAGCAAATTCACCACTCACTAGTTAGAGACTTTGAAAACATCTGGTGCTACATACCTGAAGTTAGCTACCATAGGAATACAACCTTGAAAGCTGTTTTATCTCTGCCATATCTTATTATCAAAAGAGTTATAGAATTGAAATCTGAAACTAAGCAATTTGAAGATGTCTAGAAAAGAACTTAAGATGCCACATATTATACTTATATGTGGTTGTTATTGGTACTTCTCCAATAAAATCTGGAGATTAATCTCCGGGTGCACTGTGGGTAGGAGGCACTTCAGTACTTGATGTCCCACTGCCGGATGGCGTTATCCGTTCCTACGGAGATGAGCTTGTTGTCTGTCAACCACTCCAGGCCCACGATTTGGCTTATCGGATGGGCACCTGAGAGAAAGAATGTAGAGTTCAGAATGGCATAATATACCAGTCAGCTACGCTCTGGTACGAGGCATGGTAAAAAAAATGCATGTCTCAGAAACAGTACAAAGTTTGTCATGCATCTCTGTAAGGTTGACACAGCACTGCCAGTGTTGCAGTTATATCGAAAATACCTCATACATGTACTATAAAACATTCAAAGTTTCAATGATACATGGTATATCATCCTCATCGTCTTCCCCTTATTTTCAGGTTGAGGTTACTACACACATCAATTTTACTTTGTTAAACTACATTGTACCACTAAAGTTTTGCCCAAAGTGTAAAAAAATCAAATACAAAAATTAAAAAAAGATACTGTAAATGTTTTTAAGTTCGCGGGGATCTAATTTCGCGGTAGCGGGAAAAACGACTTTTCGCGGTGGATTTATGTTCGCGGTAACACCATACACTGCAATCTAATATCATAGTAGAAAAATGTTCGCGGTGGTTTTAAATTCGCGGTGAAGTGGTCACCGCGAAAACCGCGAACATTAATCCACCGCGAACATTTCTGCATTTACAGTAGTCCCAACTTACTGGCCCTAATTTTTTCAGGACCGAAACAAGAAACACCACATTTTCCCTAGGCCTAGTGTCAATTCATTTGTTGCAATTAGATGCTAAGCCTGACCCATCAGATGTGTGCCTGATAGATCATACCATAATCATTAATACTAGATATGGGTTGGTAGTAGAACAGAATAAGGTTCTTGACTGTTACATGTGATGGAACATAATCTTATACTTACCCTTCATTTCAAACCTATTGTACGGTTTAGCCAGATCCCAGATGACGATGTTGGTATCCAGAGATCCGCTGGCCAGATGTGTGCTGCTGGGGTTCCATGCCACACAGGTGACCATGGCGTTCTGCATCCACGCATCTGTGCCCTGGACATCCTGGAGGGACAGACAGAAGGGTGGGACCACTGAATAACAGCAGCACTCAGACTGGTTCATCACAAATAAACAAGGAATTTACTACATCCTGACTCATTTGTAACCCTTTCTACTGTGAATTTCAAAGTCATGGAAACTAAGATCTCAGTCTTTAACACAGGCTTATCACTCCTGTCTTTAGAATTTGAGCAATAATGTTTCTCATCTTTCAGATCTTTCTACCACAACAAATGATCAAAAAGTGCCACCTAGCAGGACAAGGGAATAATGCAGTTTGTTGGGACAGAAGGCTTCATTAGAGACCCATTGTTATGTGAACAGATAAAACAACTTTACCACATAGCCAGCAGAAGCGTCCAGGGTTGTGATATGTCTGGATGTCTGTGCACAGGACAGGTACCTGCCGTCGGGGGAGAACGCAAACGCAGTGACAGCACCCTTCAGCTGGATGGTCTTACACTCCACCAGGGTGTCTCCTGCCAGGTTATACACATACAGCTTCTTGTCCTATTTAAGATGAGAGATAAACTAATTGCTTCACATTTCACAATTCAAGGGGAGATCTATGTTTTAAGGATTAAAACAAAGATGGTTTACACATGCTAAGATATTTGTATTCGCAGGGCAAAATTGTTTATAGAGAACACTTTAACCTTACCCAAAACAGTTATAGTGGGTACATCTACTGAAGGCTTGTTCAATACAAAACCCTCCATCAAAAAAGCTGTGCCAATGTCATTTAACAATACCTTAAGCATGTACATGTATTTATCACAACAAATGTGAATAGTGAATACCTTTCCTCCCACCATAACCTGAGTCTGGTTGGGATGCACGCCGGCAGCAGTCGCTTCGTAATTGACGGGCAAGCTGAAGACCTTCCTCCCATTTCTCAACACAACCACCTTGAAAGAACAGACGATTGTGTTTAAATTTATCTAATCTAGTCACTACCCTAAGTCTGAATGCAGACTGTTGCCCAATGGGGGAGGAGGGGGGCAACCTGCTATAAACCTTTGCACAAAAATCAACAAAATGAGAAAGCAATCAATCCATGTTCTAAGTACACATTTAGGACTTTCCCAATCTACATTCTACCTTGTACAAGAGTACTGTAACAGGTACTGTTGGGCCAGCGCAATCAGAGTCATCAATATTCAAAATACAAACGTGCAACATGCACCTTGTTTTCAAGATTTGCACGTAAAAATATTCTTAACATGCAGATGCAGAAACTACTACTATTTTGCATGTATTACTAAACTTTTTCAAATTGCATGCAAACTTTCGACCAACACGCAACTTTCCATGTAACCAAAAAAAAGACATATTTCGAACACTGCACAGTAATAAATTGCAATTTTTTCAGTCTTGTACTCTGATTTGCTATACAATGACTATCCCAACCAAAAAAACAACATCCAAATGCAGATGCAGACATGGATCCAGATGTGGATCACAGAGTTCTGGATAAAACTAAGACTTGTTATGACAGTTAAACAAAATAGGATAGCAAAGATAATGCTTCCTAACAACTTTCATACATTTCATTATTCAATGACAAGTAATAACAGTGCAGACTGATGCATTCCTCACCTCATTTATACAGGCAGCCACTGACACACCATCCTTGCCCACTCCAACACCTAGAGGCGTTGAGTCCATTGTTATAGCATCTGGTCTGAAACACATACATGTACATGGAAGAGCCAGTGTAACACAGGACTTTTATACGTTAGTGCAATGACCAATTGGTTAATTCAAAATGACAGTACAGAGTCTAAGATACCTTGCAAACATAAATAAGAGTGGACATGAAGAGAAATACCAGTTTGGCTAAAGGGACTAAACTTATGCATTTAAAGATATATCCAGATCAAAAGGCTAAGCAAGGTAGAAGGGAGAAGAAGGGTTTTCTTACCCGTACTCATTCCCAGGTACAGACGTGTACCTGACAGAGTCGTCCATGCTACTGGTGATGAGATTCCCCCCGTGGACCCCCATACCCAGCACCTTGTTGCTGTGACCCTTCCCACTGATGACGTCATGCTCGCCTGTGGCTGTATCCCAATGGGGTGAGTGTGGTTAAGGAGCACAACGTCTCTCTATTGCTGTTCAACATTGTAAGCACTACTAGCAGGATACAAAAGTAATGCAGATCAAGTAGCATTTTGTGAATGTTACAAGTTCTGTCAAATTATCCTCCACACCCAGTTTGGCATTTAAAGAAATATGTGTCTGACCGACAACACACGTGGAAGATCAGGTATTAATTTATAGTTTACGTTCTGAAGTGATTGGTCATCAGTATTGATCAGGAAGAAGGCAACAGTGGTCATTGACAATTTGATCTATTTGTAATTTTGTGTTGGAAGAAAGTTTAGTTTTGTAGTATGATTACTACCACAGATGAACACAGATGAGCATGATAATAATCTATCAGCATCGGTGCTAACCGTTTGCATGAATTGCTAACCAATTGGAAGGCAATTAAATTGGTACCATTTTGTTTTCACATTAGATCCAAACATACAAGAAAAGACAGCAGAGTAAAAGGATATTGATACGACCACTGTTGTCAGCCGTGTAGATTGTGGATTTGTCCTCAGTGACAGCCATGGAAGAAATAGGCTGGTTGTGACCCTAAGGGGAAAAAGGACTTTTAGTAAAAAGAAAACATCATGTTGTTGAATGTACTGACAAAAGGAAAACCACTTTTGGCAATATCAAGTCATTTGGGGTAAGAAACTTCCATTACCAAAACGCTTTAAAAATGTTGGATACAACAGACTAACCACATATATAACTATCCTGAGTAATTTGACTACTTGTGACCAGGTGTACTGACCTTGGCTATCCTGATGGGTGTGGTTGGGTTGGACCTGTCCAGGTAGTTGATGTACCCATTCAGAGACACAGACAACAGGTAGTCACCCTGCCACAGACAGGACAGCTGCTGGTCCTCTATTGCTGTTCCCATCTTAAACTCACTAAGTGAAAGGGTGCAAAATAATTGAGTTTGAGATATTGCTTTTCTAAGCTTAGATTTGTTTGATATGGAAGAGCAGTAAAAGACCAAATCATGTCCAAAAAAAAACAGATTTGCAAGGCAAAGAGAAAGAACCCTTGCTGGATTAGTGCAGATACCAATATTGTAGCATATCTCATTCATTTACTAGTACCTGCTTAGGATTTCACTTACTGGACTTGAAGTTACACGTCTTCAAAGCATGACGCGTGAAATTGAAATTCACACCTCAGGCTTCTAAAATGGAGATAAAAAGAAGTCCTACTAACCTGACCATGGAATTCTGTCCCATGTCCCACAGTTTGACAGTCTTGTCTCCTGAACATGTAATGAGCTGGGTGCTATCAGGGCTCCAAGAACACTGTTATAATCAAACCACATGCAGGAAAGTCAGAGAGCTACATGATGTAACATTGTCATCACAAACAAGTACATGTATAGTGCATTCTATGCTTTTTACAATAGATAAATATCAAGGACAATAATGACACTGTTGTTTTTCTAGCTGACACTTGTAGCACTTACAAAGTTGAAATACGGAGCTACCTAGTATCAAAACATGAACATAGCAGATTGTATGTGTATAACACCCCGTTCATACTAGGATTCGCGTATCCGGATATATCCTCATTCGCGGTGAATCCGGATTCGCGAACCCTGGTATGAACGGTCCGATTCCGGATCTTTATGGGATATATCCAGATACGCCAAATCCACATCTGGAGGTGGATTTATCCGGATTTGCTGCGAGGTGAACCCTGGTATGAACGCAATAGGATTCACGTATCCAGATTCGCTGTCGGATCTGACGTCAAACTTAACCCTTAAGTAGTGTTTGCTTTGGTGTAGCATGATAAGGCTGAGGCAATGGGCTTTTTTTAGCACGGCGTGAAGACATGCACTTGTAGCCATGCAAACACTCCATCATTTTGGTTGCATTTCCTTCTTTCAAGTGCACGACGCAACTCGTTGCCTCACCCTTACCATGCTACACCAAAGCAAATGATACTTAAGAGTTAAGTTTGACGTCACCAAGCAGCATCAGATGGTGTAATTAGGATATATCCGGATCTGATTTTGGACACGAATAATCATATCTGGATTCAACTAACCCTGGTATGAACGCAAATGGATATGTCCGGATTTACGCCATATCCTGATATATCCAAATACGCGAATCCTAGTATGAACGGGGCCTAAGAGATACACTCACCCCATAGATACCCCCACCATGAGCATTGCTACCACCACCTCCAAGTTCAGCTATCAAATCTGCAGTTTTCCCATCATAAATGAAGCCCTGGAAGACATAGGATGGCAACCCATCAACTGAAAGGTGAACTTACAGGCACCTATCCAAACATTTCTGCCAGAAAGCTGAAATTCTAAACACATGTAAAACAAATATGATCTTATCTGCAGTATTGGGATAAAATGTTTGAAGAATGTCAACGATACATTCTATGATGTCACAAAAAACGTTTTTACAGTTTATAACATCATCAACTATCTATAAACTGAATATCTTTAACAAGTTCTAAAAAGTCATTATCCTTGGTGTGCATATCATCATTTTACTCTGATTCTCACCAAAAAAAAACAGAGATTAATATCAAGACAAGATGGCAGTGTCCATATAGCTCAAGATAAAACAGAATGTATTCCACTAAAACCAGTGACTTATTATGGATAGATGACGCATGGATGCAATGTTGTACTTACCTTGCCATCAGCACCAACTGATACGAATCTCTCACCATCAGGAGAAAATCGTACACAGTTCACAAAACGTGTGTGTTCCTGAGGAGAAGTAGAAAAGCCAGTTTTAAACAAACAAATTTCCTCATAGTGAAGAGACAATCTAACACTAAAATCACTACATTAAATTTCCCCTTGTAATTGTATCTTACACACAATGTTGCAATTATTGAGTTTTGAGTGATTTCTGTTCAACAGTAGGACAGGAAAGAATTGGTGCATCTCTATGTACCAGCTCAAAGAAAAATACCAAATGTTCTTACAGCGAGCGACATCTTGAACTTGAAAGGTGGTCCCTCATAAAAGATAGTCGTGGAGTCGTCCCCTCCCGCGATGATGCGAAAGGGTCGTGTCGGCCGGTAGTCGATGGAGTTGGCAACTTTGCTGATTCCCATCAGCTCGCCGACAGAGCTGCCAGTGTCCCACAGGAAACAATGGGCAAACCTGAAAACATGGACAGTCACTTGTAAGATTTAAATTTTCAATTTGTGACAAAGACTTTTTCTCCTTTTGGTGGTCCCTTAGATAAGTTCTTCCAAGTTTTAAGAATCCTGTCTATAGTGACCACCTGACCAGATAGACCAGATTTTATCATTAGCAGGGGTTGTCCTGGGCTGTTTTGACTATCATGCTTACTTTTCCTTGCCCTCTCCACAGATAGCGATCCTCTTGCTGTCAGGTGACCAGACTATGTCCTTGATTGGGCCCCCTATCGGCTGAAACTCGTTCTTCAGGATGTGCTCCTTGTTTACGGTGTCCCAAATACGCACCTTTCCATGCTCATCTATATAAGGAAAAGACAGACATGTTTTTACTAGACCAAAAATGCCAATTAATTATCTTTAGCTAGACAGAAAATTTCATGCAGGACAGACATGTTATTATCTGTAACTATTATGATTAGAAATCACTTCTGGTCTAAAGCACATACAGATTTATCATTACATGTGTATGTATCATATTACTGCAAATCATCTAACAAGTTTTAATAATCATATAACTTGACTAGCTTTCTCTAAATTCTAATATCCGCATGTAGTCTAAATGCAGGTTTTTTTCTTAAAAGGTAAAAGTAACAGAACCCAACATCACTACACAATGCGGTATTGTATTACAATCACTTTGAACCATGTACAATTGGGGCAAGTATTACCTGCAGACGCAATATAAAAGCCACTGGGAGCATATTTGGCGACTGTTGTCTTAGCAACATGTTGTGTGTAAACATCTGAGATCGCTGGGTTCTACACAGGAAAAAAATCATACAAAAAAATATACTTTCAGTTTCAAACCATGTTAGTCATGATACTGGATTCAAAGGGCATAACTAGAGTTGACTTTGAGGGCATGTCACAATTTTTTATTGTACAGCAGTACTATTCCAGAAGTACTGAATTCCCAGTACAGAAGTCCCTCTGACATAGGCAGGGAAATTTCTATACAGAGAACTCAGGACTTCCATAATACATGTAGTTCCATGGTACCAGTCATCGATATCATAATCTTAAACATGTAATTCCAAACTTGTTCAGATTCAGAACCAAATTATTTGCACTCATACACTTTGTGACGTACATAGGAAGCATTGGAGAACCATGAGACCTTCATTCCACAAAGACACCAGCCAAAGTTTGACACCAGTCAAAAATCGTATTACAACAACAACAATTTACATGCACCTTCACCAGACTAATTCTAGGTGTCCGACTCACCTCTATATCCCTGATGATGATGCTCTGCCCGAAGCAGTACAGGAAGTTCTTGCCTTTTGGGTCCCCTCCGAGATTGAAGGCTGTAGCACGCTGGGTGCGTGGGAGGGCAGGGAACACGGTGGCTTGAAAAAAAAAAATTATTATTGACATTTCATCCACAATTTGAATAGTAAAAGCGTAATCTTTCTCTACCAATATCATGTCAGGTTTTCTTGGAAGTTGGAGCTTGCTTTGTCAGAGGTTTCAGGCAGGCAGTACTGTTAATCACTGTATGCAGTAGGCAGTACAATGTCAGAAGTACTGATATCATTGATTTATTTACTTAAAGAATTCCTGCCTTCACTCCAGGCTAAGTACAACCCTTGTAATATTGTATTGGGCTCAGAAAAAAAAATAGGTGACTGTATGATGATGGACATTTAACAATTCATGTTTTGACAGGATAGCATTTATCCACTCTTAGGACAATGTGTAACTCTTTTATTAGTTTTAGTTATACTGTCCTGACAGAATGAAATGTACTGAGGCCATACTGACTTGATCATATGGATAAAAACAACATTTTCTTTGTAAGGTGTGTTGTGCACATACATCACATATGCAATAGTAGGAGAAGTGTCGCAAAGCCAAGAATGACAAGAAAGAACAGATATAAAGAATTTCTTGTATGGTATACGATGTTCTGTGTGTTCAGTTATTTGTTCAGCCTCCTGACAACTTAGACTTTATAATGAACTTCAGAAGGTAACTTAATTACTGCCAAACATGTCCCAACTTTCTTTTTTGCACACAATTACTAGTACATCAGTCTTGGGATGACCTGAGGACATGTCATCTATATAATCATATCGGTATGGCTTACAGCCAATTCTTGAAAAAACAAATATAGTGGGTGTGACAGAAATGTGACAACTCTATATCCATACTACTTAATACATGCTAGTATATCGCTCCAAAGATACCCTATCCCACCCACATATATAGATATCAAAGTGAAAATATTTTGGGCATCCGTATGCAATATTTGGAGAGGTACAATATGCCTGTCACGTTTCGATGAGGTACGGAGGGTGTAGTATAACAGGAGAAAGCTAAACATACATAAAGTACATGACGGGTCACTCTGGTATGCTAGGTTGTAGTGTGTGGCCAGCAAACATAACACATCTCTGCCAGACATAAGTAGTATAGTACAGGGTGGATTTGCCACAGCTAATGCTGAACTACACATAGGCACAATGTGTCTCCAAGCTGTTTCGAGCTTCATAATTAACGAAGACAGGCCAAGAACACTCTCATATAACCATGCAAAAAGTATACTTCTTACTTTGACAGAGTTTAGTCAGGAAGTAAAAGCATAAAAAAAATTTTGCACGGCCCCCTCTTATGTCAATTATATCAGGTTCTTCAAACAAGTTGCATTCACCGCAAGAATCCTGCATACGCTGTATTCTATTATATATTAGCACACAGGCTATGGAGCGTGTATTTACAAGCATGCACGTATGAGACAAAAGCAACATTCCACAGAGGTGAATCAAGGTATCTTGTATTATCATACTAGCTGTACACACACCTCTACTGCCTAGGCTGGCGCGCCCTCCCAGTAAAGCCGGTTTGTGAACATTCAAAACCCAGTAAGATATACAAAACATTTCCCCTTAAGAATAAAAAGACAACGAGTATCAACCGTTGATTTGCTACTTACTTTGTAAATATTCAGACATTTCCGAAACCAAAGTTTTCTCGTTGATTTTTGTAGTATTTCTTCAGCAACTCCCACAAATCAGGAAGCGAACTACCGGAAAGAGAGACGTTGACCTTTGTGGCGCGATTCTCGGGGTCAATGACCATATTTGGTAAAAAAAAGAGGCCAACCTCTACAAAATTATGTCATCAGTTTACATATTGATTTTGTACCTACAATCTAACAAACACGTGAGTATTTTTTGTTAATAGAGTCTTCTCTACACGGTAAATGTTACATTATACATATTTTCAAAAAAATCCTTTTTTGGCGAGCTCTTCCGGGAAATCCCGAGCATCAAGCCCGGCGTACTTCGGACAACCCTCGTGCAGCCGTCGGACAAAATCACGTGATGATAATTCATTGATTTGATTGGTCAGAAGTTCTGAATATAAATTACTTCCTGTGACCTTAGGTCATCTGAAAGAAGAGATCTCACATCGCGGAGACACGTTTCAAATTTTACTTACTGTCTTCTCTGGAACCCCGCACGATGTCGTAGCACAGAGGAGACAGTAAGAGACTAAAGGTGAGTCTTCTTGTTACCGCATTCAGATGGGTGAGCGTAATCTTTAAAAAGCGGGGAAATTTGGCCATGCGCACACATGCCCGCGCGGTTCGATATGTTGTTTTCATTGTTCCCCATCATTTTGTTCTGAGAACCGTGGCCATCATGATTCATGGCAAGACCAGGCAAGACAGGGGAAGGGTGCTTTGGGGAGAAAAACGATATTAATCGTTGTATGTGCCACGAATTAGACCTCACATGTGGTTTCCATAATCGGCACTTCAGGAACGGTCTTTCTTGATTTCGAAACAAAGGGCTGATTAAAATAAGTGGTGGGGTGGGAGTGTAGAGGTGCAAAATCAAGTTTTGTCCTTCCCCTAGTTCCAATCCAAAAATGTCTAAAACCCTGCCCTACACAGTTCTAATCCAAAATACCCCAATCCTCCCAAGTTCTGCAGCCCAAGTTCCAATCCAAAATACATGGACCCAAATCCTCCCTAAGTACCCCAAATAAGCCCTTTCACAGAGGTTTAATAGAACCAATGAGGTTATATGTGACAACAGGAATTCTAGGTAATATGTCAAAGGGTAAGGCCCCTAAATTGAAAACAAGACCCGTCTCAACATTATTATGCAAATCGAAACAATGTTCGAGACAAAGAATGTTTACAATTTCGTGGCCTCACCCTTTGACATAAACCTAGAATTCCTGTTGCTACACATGGGTTCTAACCTCTGTGAAAGGGCTTATTCCAAATTGCTCGAAATTTTGGCTACCCTTGTTTTAATAATTTCGTATGCTTGAACCCTACCCCTGGCCCCATGCAATCCAACCTCCAGCCTCTTCCACCCCCTCTCTGCCATAATTGTCCTTACCTCTATGGACCTGCTCAATCCTTGGTTATGAACGGCTTCAAGCCTTTCATTACCAAATGTAGAAAACAGTGCTGATGATGTTTCCCTATGTTTGGGTTGTTGCGGTGGTTTGGGAACACTTGAGAAGCCGATGGACGGACAGCATTTAGAAACACACCTAGAGCTTTGGATGCTTTGACTCAACTCAACTTTATTTTGAAACTTTGGACAGGTCAAACAGCGCACCTATGATTCATAATCATTCACTGTATGATGAGTGCAAACATTGCTATTCGATGTCAAATGCACACGCTCATCCACAAGTGCGGACGTCAAACGGTTGCAATTTCAGAACGTACTTGTACCATTCTTACACAAGGAGGTCCAAAGAGGTTAAAGTTGACCTGTACTTTGCTTCAGTGTTTTGGCTGTTTATTTATTTTGTTTTACTTGAGTTATGTGAGCTTATAGCTTTTATAATTTTTTTGTTACATTTATTAGACGTAAATTGTTTAAGACATGATTGAAAAAAACATGTATATAAATATTCATAATGGTACATCCCAAACTACTGAATTATTATCTTCTTCCCACTTACATAGATGAAACAAAAAAACAAACTTCTTCCCATTGCCCCTTTTTGTGTCAATGATAATACTGACAAGTTTCTTCTGTCCTCAGCTAGTCCTCCCAGTAGTGTAGTAAGCCTTCTGCTTGGGAGCCTGTCTGCAATTGGTTCAGTCATGGAGGTTCAAAAGGAGTGGTGGAAGACTCAGCTCGCAACCGACATTCACGAGACGCTCCGCACCAAGGAGGCAGAACTCCCGCCATTCAAGTATGTCCATCAAGTAGTTCCAACAAATGTAACAAAGCCATTCTGAAAAAAATTGATCACAATCACATACAAGTGCATCTTTGTAAACTCATAATTATGTCATATGAAAGAGATCTGCACTTTATTCTGTCATCCATTCACTTTTTTTGTCTTCCTGACTTGTATTCATAACAAAATTTTCTTTCTATATTTACCAGGGGTCTGTCCCCCCAGTTGGGCTTGCGCAGGTATCTGGTAGACTGGTTGAGCATCATTAATGAGAAACAGGGTGTCCACTGTACAGCACTGCACCTGGCTGTTTACCTTCTGGACCAGTTCATGGACAGCTATGACATCCAGGAGAGCAGGATGCACCTGGTGGCGCTGGGGTGTCTACTGGTGGCATGTAAGGCACAGTTCAACAGTTAACTATCAAGCAACAATGCTTCAAAATCTTCATCAGACTTAAGAAAAATCTTGAGTGCATCAAGAGTCAAATATGTGATTACATTTTGGACTGTTAATCTTGAAAGCTATGGTATTATTAGTGCAGTTTTTGTGGTGACGTCTTAAAACGTGACTTCATGATGCCACTACTAAAATATGTCTCCCTTTGTATGACTACTGTACTATAGAATTCTTTCAACTGCAAGTTTAAAACACCTCTCCTTCACTGGTATGGCAAAATAAAACCACCACAAAAGGAAAATGAATTTATAGTTTTTCCATCCAGTCTATAAATACTCTCCTTTGAGTTTGACTACAAGTTTTTGACCCTCCCTGTATATTTTGGATTTGTATTACCATGGTAGTACTAGTAGGTTTAATCATCTGGCATTGAATAACAAGCTCACTGAAAGTTTATACCAAATTTCTGGTTAGCTTCTTAACTCATGTACAAGTGATCACCTTACAGGTAAGTTTGAAGAGGAGGAGAGAAGAGTACCTCGGATCAAGAAGCTGAACCAGTATGTGAGAGAAGTCTACTCTGAGGAGGAGTACCTGCAGATGGAGCTGACTATCCTGAAGTTCTTCCAGTGGAACATCTCCCTGCCCACCCCTGCACACTTCCTGGACTACTACATGACGGAGGGGGTGTCCCAGTCCGACCTGCATGCAGGCTACCCTGTGTGCTCAGTCAACAAGAGCAGGCTGTACCTGGAGAAGTACTGTCACTACTTCTTGGAGGTGTCCTTACAAGGCGAGTACAAACTTGTTAGAAAAACAAGAACGGAATACAATGGATTGAAAGACATGTCTACTAGTATCTAGATGGTGCTCGGCCAGTTCCAACAAGTATTGAGGCTTGAAAAAAATTATTGGGTAGTATTCAAGTGATGATAACTAGTATATGGGCAAGATTAATTCATGATGAAGCAGTACCTTTTTAAAGTATCTTAATGATCAGCTATCATGCTAGATGTGAAATTATCCATGGCCTAACCATGACGTGGGTTTCTGAAGAAGAGATTGGTGATAGTTTGCATTACTTCTGTAGACCACTGTTTCCTGGTGTTCCGTCCATCGGTGATCGCAGCGGCATGTGTAGCGGCCTCCAGAATCTGCCTGCACCTGTCGCCCACATGGACCAGTCGTCTCCACGGTATCACCGGGTATCGCTGGGACCACATCGCGCCTTGCATCGAGACTATGCTCAAGTAGGTCCGCCTAGCTGCTCTGTCATTTTACTGTACTGATGCAGTTCACTTTCATTTCTGCGTGAAAAACAAATAAGATGACTTTTCTTCACCTTTTCAAAGCTTCAATTTCCTTATTCTGGATAGTTTTGTACAGTAAATGGTCATAACTGTTTTTTACATTTTTGTGGTAACATATTTCATTCAATTCATAACTTTCAATATGCTTAATTATCAACAAACTGTTACCACTTGTGAGGCTTGGAATGACAGTATTGCTAATGCATTTAAGTACCTGTTTTTAAATAGGTGACATTTTACTACACAGGGTGCATGAAATGGATGTCAAAGCCACAAAGACAAGCAAAGACACCAAGGACAATGTCTCCAGTGCCATGATGTATGAGAGAGGGAAACACAGTGGCTACAACAGAGGTTATGCTGTCTGCATCTCGTAGTGGAACCCCCACATTCTCAGGGTTTATCAGACGCCACATACATGTGGGGACTACTGTGCAATGATGAGATGGGACCAAGTTGGTCCTTCTTATTCTTCTTTTGAGTTCAGAGAGTATGAAGATTATACCTACTGCTGAAAAGTGTATTGAACATGGTGGAGTTAAAAGAGATACATATTTTGATCAGTGAACATGACAGTAACGTAGAATACAGGGTTCTACATAGGGATATAAAAATGCATGTTGGAATTCTATATTCCACATTCTTAACCTTTGCCTCACCAAAGGTGGCTTCACTTTTATCATAGCACAAGTCAACATGCATTAGGTTAAGGAAATAGGTAGACTTTTGTTGCAGTCCTTGGATTATTCTTTTGCCAAACTATAGTTATAACAGAAAGGTATATTTTGCTTTGTTGGCATCATCATAGTATGCTTCACTGTCAGTGTTGAATATCTCAGGTGCTCTTAAACTGTCAACATTTATACATGTTTGATTTTGTGTCGAAAAGATTGCAAAGGTATGAAAAAGAAAAAAAAAACATCTTGTATGCATATTCTACATTATTAGATTAAGCCCTTTTGTTCCTATATCCAGACCAGAAAAGCCTTCAAAGAAGTATATTTGACTAGATGAAATGGAGATGACTGAACTATGTGAAAGTGGATTGCAGCTTGCGATGTTCACACACGGGTTTTTCAGAAGATAACACAGAGAAGGAAGGTTATATCACTCTGTGTGTGTTATTAAGAAGTAAAGGTGTTGTGGAGACAGAGATGTAGTATATCAAAGAGTTTATATTTTGAAAACAGAAGTGGAAAAAGTGTTTCTAGATCAGTCTTTATAAAGGATGGCCAGTATGGCACACTGGTCAGTGGCACTGTACAAAGCCATAGAGTAGTCTTATCTTTGTTATTTTGTTTTCTAACTTATTTTTGTGATTCTGCATACTTACCCATTTACTAATTTAGTCAAGCATGTCAGCAAGTTCAAGATGGGAATATAGCAAAGAAAAGTGAACTGTTTTGGCATACTGTAGTTCTAGTTTCTGTGCAGAAAAAGTTTGTTGATTACAGAAAACAGTATATTTTGACAGGGAAAGCAGTAACTTGTCTTGCCAGAAAAGTATTATATCATCAAAAAGTGCAATTACCCATACTACATTCCACATGTTTTGTGAAGAACTATAAGAAATGTTGTCAGTAAAAAGACTGTTTAAGTGAGGTTAAGATATTCAAGAAACCATCGGAGTATATTTGGGGGATCTTACAGTTGGCTTCTGAACCAGTACATCTTATTTAAGTTTGTTGCATTGTTCTGTTGCATTGTCATTCTCATACTTCATTCCATCCACTGACCTCATCCGACATGAAGAGAGTAAAGTTATGCTGGCCTTTTATACAGCCTGTAGTTGTGCTTTGTTGCGTCTGTGGCTGCAGTGTTTGTGAGTGAATGGCTGAACTGAATGTCTGTTAACTCTGCTATGCTGTTGTAAGATGTACATAGTACATGACAAAGATTTTTAGTACTTGCTAGTGACTGGCAATTATTGAAAAGGGGACGTATCTGCTGCGTCTCCATAGACATAAGGATTTCCATTATGATTCATGTTGCTAACATCTTCTTTTGTTGCCCTGGCTATAAGCCATGGTGAGCCCCAAACACATGATAAACAATGGCACTTTTGCTGCTGTTTTATTTCTTTTTCTATGATCTTTTGAGGTACACATCAGAGTATTACTACTCACCTTTGAGCATTGTGCTTCATGGATAACCCATTTTACCCATCTTTCCTACATATGATATAAACTCGAAATCCAGTAAACGTAAACATAATCTATAATAACAATGTCCCACAATATAATCTTCAGTTATAATATGCATCCTTGGACAACAAAATTTGACATGGCTGTAACTTTATTGCTCTCTTTTTCTATTCTAACCAGTAACCCTAATCAAGGCTGTTATAACGTCCTTGCCCTAATGTACCAAATGCATAAACACAAGTATAACTCTGTGCATATTCTTTATCATTGGTGTACAATTTTACATGTCCTACTGATAGAGTTTCTAGATCTTTGCAAACACTACCTACTCTATATATCATACATGCTTTACTCTGATGGTTTGATTCATGAGTCTGTCCCCTCTTGAGTTTTTTTCAGGATGGGATGTGCATTTACAGGTACATGTGTATCTTCATAAAGATAAATACTTTGTGTTAGGGCTGGCACAGATATATTCCAGATGTTCTGGTACAGGTTGAAACTGTCCAATTATTTACATTTCTATGACTCCTTTTGGTGCTTCATAGCCATCTCCATAGCAGGGCTTACCCTTGTCTCAAAAGTGTAAGCTTGTCCAAGAATTGCGTTACCATTGACGTGGACCTGTACCTGAATGATTTTACAACTACTGTTCAGTCTGTACTCAGCCCTACTTGACTTACTTTAATCAGTAATATATAACTTGAATGGCTTATGACCTCTTTAAATAGGTGTCAATACTGGCTATAAAATGAAGCAACAAATGATAGACCCCTGATTGCACCATCACATAAAAATCTTCTCCAATACTTGCAACTCATTGCATATACAAATACTGACAACTTCCCATATTCTGTAATGTTATATTCTGGCCAGAATGCCAGTCTTTGTCCAGCTACAATCCTCTTTAGACCTGTTGGTTGTGCAATGAACAGGTAGGTTTGTACACAGTTGAATAGCCAGATGTGCTATCAGGATTGTATTTAGTGACTATGTGGAGAAGGAGGGGGTTGTAAGTGGTAAGTTAAGCGGCAACATAACCACATACGTCTTGTAGCACCATTATAAGTGATTTTCCTCTTATAGCTGGGGAAAAGTAATTCTGCATCTTAAACTGAAGAAAAAACAATAGAAATCATCAAACCATACCGTTACAATAACAAAATACCGCTGTCCATAGTCACTGTTCAAATATTGCACAAAACAGTACTACAACAGGCAAATACAACAAAATAAAGCATACTGTATGCTAAAAAGACGTGGAACGTAGTTCTGCTTTAGCCAGTACCAGCATGAGATGAGTTGAAAGAAACCAATACATTTAGAAGTAACAATACCCTACAGTACAAGGGGAATATTTCTTCTTGACTTTTTTCTTTAATTTCTACTGAATGAATACATGGCAAGATCATAAGGTGCTTGCTGTCCCACCTCCTGAATCATAACAACCAACACTACTGTAGAATCCCCTCAAGTCTCCACCACTGGAAAAGAGTGACATCTCTAACCCAACTAACTACCAGGTCTTGAACATCCCCACACTGTCAATGAAGCTGGTCAGTTCTTGGTTGTCACGGTAACCACCATATAGTTCTAGCTTCCTCGTGCCATCGCTATCAAAGAAGTGAGAGATCACCTTGCGATGACTAAGCATCTTGAGGGAGTTCTTCAGGGTTTCTGAGGAACAGCTTTCACCTGGAAAAGAAAACAACTAACATGAACATTTCAGACTACCCCTCATATATACATTCAATTTTGGACACTAGAATATCCAAGTCGTAGTAAATAATCATGGTTTCATCTGTACACCATGTTTTTTTTTCACTATTGCCTTCGTAAAAATGGAGGTATTGTTTCTGTCTATTTGTTTGTCAAGTTGTGTGTCTTTGTTTATATCCACTCCATTTTAATGTATCTAAAAGTTTCCCTCACAGAATTCTAAAGTATGCTGATACAAGTGTACATTTGTGTGTTCTCCGGTAGAAGGCTGCTTTCCTTTATTCACATTCACATTAAACAGATTTTCACTTGTCTTCGAGAGACAAAAATACTTGAAAGCTATGGGTAGTGAAGAAATAACATGTTGTGTAATGTAAACAGACCATGTGTGTGTCATGTGTAATGTAAAGATACAGCGCTTACTGCGTATTGCTACCCCGTCCTCAACTCTCCTGATGGCAAACTTCTGCAAGGACTGCAGGTACTTTTCCTCTGTCATGTCCCCGCCCTGTAACACCTCCAGGTGAGAGGCCGACACCCAGTACGCCTCCACCATACCTGCCAGGATGCTCTGCAGGAAACCCAACTTCTGCATGTGTGCAGCTGCCGTATTCAGCTGTACATGGGAACAGTTGAGAATTAATTCACAAGCTTGTTACTGCCTAAAATATTCACTTGTAGCTAACAGATGTATCAGGAATCAAATTTTAACTGCCTCTTTTCAAAGACAAACTCCTAATACTTGAATCTTGGGCTAAAGTCTTCCAATGAAAGGAGCACATTGGGTCAAATTTTCAGTTATCAAAAATTTTGTTGTTTGGAGGATTATTACATGGATCAAACAACCTATTCACAAATGAGGGTGGTTCTGCTACTACTCCTATTAAGTATCTGCATATTTTCTTAGTTGTTTACATGTACATCTTTGGTAGTGCCCCTACCCTATATGACAAGTCCTGCACCGAAGGTGACCCATCTATGTTATCCTCGGCCTGGTCTTCCCAGGATGTAGCAAAGGCCAGTTGGTCAGCCCACTGCTTCTCCCTCTGACTGGACGTGCTGTCCTGTTCATCGGTCAGCAGCAGGTCTGAGTGGAGCAGGGAGTCCAGTCCATCTCTGACCACATCCTCCAGACTACTGCAGCTCTGGATGAAGGAAACACCAGCAACATTTTGTCTGTTACGACTTAGTCACAAACCTCTTCTTATTGGCTGAAAATAGGAGTATTATACTTCTTTGTCTTCAACATGAACAGAAAATGTGCAACATTCCCAGTGTCTATTGTCAAAGTCAGTAACAATACATGAACAAGTCATTGTACATTATGCAAGAGTGACTACTAGTACTTAGTGGCACCTACAGGTTTTGGTACACAGATGAACTTCATCAACTGTCATGCATACAAATGAACATGTGGTTTGTATACATATTTTGGGGACCATAGCATTGAAATCAAATGCAGGGAATAATAAACATCTACAACTTAAAAGTAGGCCACCTACTGGTGCAAATATGAACTCCATCTGTAGCAGCTGGCTGAGTTCCTTGGCCCTTTGTAGTAGGGCCTGTCTGGACACCACCACATGCTGCCCCTCCTGTAGGTGGGCTGTGTTAGCCTGGCCCTCGGATACTGCACTGATGGCTGTGGCTGGGGAGACATGCAATATGTATTCAACACTAGTTAAGAAGACAGCCAGACAGATGGCCAAGGAGTCAGCTAATTCTGTGCAAGTCTCAATCTGAACACTTCTTCCAATTTTTTGTAAAATTTGAATGTGAAAACTGACAACAATGAGATATTCTAAACCAAGTTCAAGGTCATGATATTGTGCTAAAACATGTCCAGAAATCATATATCTACTGATACAAACAGTTCTGACTTACAAATGTTACATAGACATACACTTGCACATAAGTGCCATACTAATGTAATGTATGTTGTGCTTCACAAATCTAGGTTAAGTTTGCTCAAGGAGTCCTTGGTGTGTTAAAGTCATCTCAACTTGACTGCTGTGCATCAAATTCTGGTGGATTTTTTTCTGCCACAATTTGCACCCTTAAATTCAAACCTATGCTCCCATCTTACCTGGGAATGTATGACACAACAAAGTTTCTGTGTCACAGTCATAATATCACACCAAAGACTACATCATTATGTACTGTTTGTCAATGATAATCCATAATCATGGACATAGAGCCAACCTTACCTAGAATTGACTCCATCAGGAAGACAGACATGACATTGGATCCATAATATGTTAGATCAAAGACTGAAGGTAGTCCCAGATTTGGTATCAGTATCCTGTCCTCCTCCTCCAGTTTCACATGGTTGTTGTTCTGGT
The DNA here is from genome assembly GCF_000003815.2 of Branchiostoma floridae. Taxonomy (NCBI): domain Eukaryota; kingdom Metazoa; phylum Chordata; class Leptocardii; order Amphioxiformes; family Branchiostomatidae; genus Branchiostoma; species Branchiostoma floridae. The sequence goes on from NC_049982.1 coordinate 20,118,035, forward strand.
TCTTCCTGTTGTTGGTAGGTGTCTCCCATGTGAAGAGATCGGTGCCTAGCAACTCCATGGCGTGTCTGAGGACAGCCGATGCGCTGCCCGTGAACCCAACATCGCGGCCGCGGAGAAGAATCTCGCATCGGATGTGCTCAAACGATTTCTCAAGCTCGGCCCAAGTTGCTCCCTGGAGCAAGACAATACATTTAAGTTTTTTAACATTACCTTTACATACCACCAATGAGATGGAGTAGACAGTCAACTTTTTCCTTTAAATCGTCTGAGAAACAAGTCATCAAATTGCAAGGCCTAACTAGAAAGGAACAGACCCAAGACTGCAGAATGGTACCCACCTGTCTGTGTACAGCCAGGAACATGAAGGCCACCAGCTGGGTGCTCATTATGGCTGTGGTCTGGACTGCATCTATGGGGGAGGGGAGGGAATAACAACTCTCATTGCTGGAACTTGGAAGTGGTCTTTTCAATATATGCAACCCAGTAGTATCAGTTGCTGTAAAAGATCTAATAGGTGCAGTGTATGTACTACATATATCAACGCTAGTTGATGCAATGTCTGGTACATGGCTTAAGATCATGTCCAACATACATGTATATGGCATGTATGCTGTAGTGCACAAACCACAAAGTGTCTGTTATATAAAATAGCACAACTCCGTCCCTTCCATTACTGTTACTTAACTGAAGTGCTGTGGTGTTTGTGGGTTTAGCACATAAACTAATAGCTACGTTAACTGTCTATCTAGTACACTCTTATGTATGTAGCTGTAATAGCTAGATCAAATATCTGTCTCACACCTAGCTGGACCTAAGCCAATAATGTAATGTATTGTTACATAATGCTGCATGCTGTGTCAGGAAGGTATAAAGTAACACTTACTGTACAGGACATGCTCTGCAAGCCCCTTGACTAGCAGTCTTTGTTCCTCCTTCACTATGTCAGTCCCGTATATGGAGTGGTCACTCCCGATGCGCCGCATCTCTGATGGACTGTGGCTACCAGCTAACCGGGAGAACACCGCACCGCCCGGGGACTCAGCTGAGTCAAGGTACTCCTGGAATATGCACACACAAGGGTTCAAGGGCCCTACTCTAAACTAAGAAGCATGATTCAACATTATAATTACAAACTGTCAAATATCTAAAACTTCAAAAGGTAAGCCATCAGTAGAGTTTTGGGTTGGAAGACTTGAAACCTAAATTTGGACAAATTTTAATTTGAGAACATGATTGCCCATTATCATGTGCTTCTTCCAATTACATTGTACCAAGCAATAGGCCAGACAATAAAGCATTCATCTAGTACAGGTGCAATAATTTCACAGAAAAGTAAGTTAAATCCAAAATGTGCTGTGTTATAATTTCAATATGCTTTATATGTATTTCATATTATCACAGTTATAATATATGTACCGGTATTTGATACTAAATGATACAAAATCCTTAGATCTGTAGATAAAGATAACTATGCAAAGACGACCGTCAGTAAAAAGTGGCTCATCTGCTGTACTGAAAGAACTGACCTGTAGTGATATGGGCTGAGCAAAGTCTGCCCGTACTTGGCCAAAACTGGACCTGAAGGCTGACCACACACCCTTCACTGCTTGTAGGAATGTCTCCTTCTTCTTGGGAATTCCCTAAAAACACAGAGTACAAAAGGATTGCTGCACTATTTCCCAAGTACATATACCCAGTACAACACTGTGAATGAATTTGACTAGAGGTTAACTTAAGTTTATAAAAGATATACTAGTACCAAATTTCTATCCATGAACTAATTATACAACATGGTTCTGCAAATAAAAATGTTTAAGACATTAATGGCTGACTCAAGCATGCCAGGTAGCAAGTATCGTTAGAGAAATGACTTGTTAACTTATCAAGCACGACCCACCATCTCCTCAGACCTGAAGTTTCCCTCCAGAGTTTTCTCGTAACTGAAACTGACAGGAACCAGATAGACATCTGAGATGGCTCCTGAGGAGGAAAATGGAAAATACTTCAAATGTTTGGCATAGACAGAGATTGAAAGTAACTGAGCTATAATGACAAGAGTTCAAGACTTTGTGATATTTTGAGTTTCTCGTATGTCTTGTAGTTCATTAATTATGGAAATGAGGTTTTGATTAATGTAACACTTGTCCAGGAATCACTTCAAGTCATTCTATGGTGACTGTCATGTGTGATTATTGACTACATCTAACAACTATAAACTTGCCATATCTGGCAAGTCTGACCTTTGCAGCCATCTTCCCAATAATTTCTTGTCAATCTACTGACAGTGTCGGACACTCATCAACACAGACATACACAAAAAAAGATGACTCCCATACACAGAGTCAACTAATATCAGTTGACCCAGTCTTAACCCAACTTTTACTCAGGGGTTCACCCACTTTACCAACAGAAACAAATAACCACATTATGCAGCTTACACAGACATACATACTCCAGACCAACCATTTTCAAACTGATTGAACATTTTCCTTAAATCTTGTATGTATATATATTTATTTGTTGGATCCGTCACCCCACTGCTGTACTACTGTTTTATTTGATCTCACATTGTTTTGTCCTTTGTTTATTTTATTTTCAAATGTCCTAGTGGTAATGTTAATATTAGCTTTGCTAGAGTTCATTTACCACTGTGTCTTGTCTTATATGTATACCAATAAAAAAAATAAAAAACTAATATCATGCATCAACCAATAGCCACGTAAGGCACCTCACCTGCCATGTAAGCATCCACAACAACAGACAACAGACCACCCTTGGGAACCACAGCTTTTCCTGTTCGTGTTCTCCCTCCCTCTGAAGGAAAAAAAACATGTCACAAAATTCATGTTGTTGACACAAACAAAAAATCAAATTTCTACACAAACTTCCAACTTTGGAACAGGTCTAGGTGATGCTTAATGTAAATGCTTCTGAATTGTATTTCATAACTTAACAAAAAGAAGGAAAAAGGTGACAAACAAAGACGACAGAACGAATCATGATGAATAAATGGATCATTTGCCATTTTCATGTGTGAAAAATTTCAAAAGGCATGGCATGATAGCATTGCTCTTCACAAGGAATCATGACAATTGAAGTTTCTCACCTATGAAGAACTCTAAAGACTGTCCTTGTCTGAGCAGTTCCTCCATGTACTGTGGAAAGAAAATAACAAGGAGAAAGATGAATCAAAACTTTGTGTTGTTTTCATTATTAGGTTTGTTCTAAGTAAGGCCACATTGATTTGATTATATGGATGACATCCGCGCTCGCACCAATTTTCGGCCAATTCCACACAAAAAAAAGTTTTCGACCACACAATAAATTGTGCAAAGCAGCTGTAAAATGACCACAAATATTCCGTAGATTGAAAAAAAAAGTATCAGAAAACAGATAACTAATGCCATAGAATGCCAAAATGAATCTAAAGTCAAAGAATGAGATGTGAAAGGACAGAAAGAAAAAAAATCTATTGTTGTTGGGGGAGGTACCAGCACAGAAAATTCAGGTCCAGAGGATCATTTCCAGGTCTGGGCCTGAACCTGGACCTGATTGTCTGTGGAAACTGGAGAACTGGCAATACTCAAAACAATGGTAATTGGTCAATTTTGCTACAAAGGAATCTGTTTGGTGGATTATTGGACTTACTTAGACTTACTTAGACTTAGGGGCTCCCGTGTCGTCCGACACATGAGGCAGTCAGGTTGGCCCAGCAAGCTCTGTCGGCAGCTATCCTCTGTATATCCCTCCAGTTGATGTTAGCTGTTTGTAGGTCTCTCTCGATGGTGTGCCTGTAATTCATCCTGGGGCGACCTCTACGTCTCTTTCCCCGTGGTGCCCAGTGCATAACTTGGTATGCCAGTCTGTCTGGTGAGAGTCTCATGACATGGCCCAACCAGCTCAAGCGCCGCTTTCGGATTGTCACAGACACTGGTTTTTGGCTGGTCCTAGCTCTTACTTCAGTGTTGGGTATGAAGTCATCCCATCTGATGCCTAGTATCTTCCTTAGGCATTTATTGTCGAAGACATCTAGTTTCTTTTCTTGGCTTGACTTCATGTGCCATGTTTCGCATCCGTAAAGTAGGGTAGAAAGAACATTGCTGTTGTAGAATCGCAGTTTAGTTCCCAGGGGGAGCTTCTTGCTAGACCACAGCTTGCCAAGCTGGTTGAAAGCAGCTGAGGCCTTCCCTAGCCTGCAGTCTAGTTCCTTGTCCATGTCCCCTCTGTTGTTCATGGAGCTGCCTAAGTAAGTAAAGTTCTCCACCACTTCCACTTCATTGTTGTCAATGATCACACTTGTGGGAGGGGGGTGCGTCCCTACTAACATGTTCTTGGTCTTTTTGGCACTAATGGTGAGTCCAATACTGCCTGCAGATGAGCCTATGTCCTCCACTAGGGGTTGTAGGTCCTGTGTGCGGTCTGCTAGAGCAGCTATATCATCAGCAAAGTCAAGATCTGCTAACTTTGTGTTCTGTATCCACTGAATCCCTTTCCCCTCTGTTGCTGTTGCAAGGACCCAGTCTATCGCCATGGCAAAAAGAATTGGAGACAACATGCATCCTTGGCGGACCCCGCTTACCACCTCAAACCATCCGCTGTATCCCTCACCCGTCCGCACGCAGCATTTTGAGTTGGTGTATATTTGTCTGATTGCGGAGATGAGTTTACTTGGGATGCCGTAGACATACATGATATTCCAGAGTGATGGTCTGTGGATGCTATCAAATGCCTTGGAGAAGTCAATGAAACTAATGGTCAGTGGAGTTTGCAGTTCTGTACAATTCTCGATGATACGTCGAAGGGTGAATATCTGTTCTGCACAGGACCTCTTTGGGCGGAATCCCGCTTGTTGTTCTCGTAGGACCTTGTCTACTGCATCTCTCATACGGTTCAGGATGCATGCAGTATACACCTTTCCCGGTATGGAAAGAAGCGTCACTCCCCTCCAGTTGTCGCATTCTGCCAGGTTGCCCTTCTTTGGGATGCACACAACTGCCCCATTCTTCCAGTCCTCCGGCACTTCACCTGAATTCCAGGCCCGATTACAAAGTTGGCTCATCCATTTAACAACAGATTCGCCCCCTGCTTTGAGCATCTCCGCAGTAATGCCATCCATACCTGGAGACTTGTTGTTCTTCAGGGTCTTGATGGCTTCCTGTACCTCAGCTTCTGTGAAGTCCCCTGTGTCAATGGGTAGGGGAAGTGATGGCTCGTCGAAGACTGTCGGTGGAGACGCAGGTTCCGGGCGGTTGAGGACTTCCTTGAAGTGTTCTGCCCACCTGTCAAGTTTGTCCTCCCCTTTCGACAACAGAGTTCCGTCCTTTGCCTTGACTGGGCCAGAGTGGGTTTTGGAGTTGCCAGTGATCTTCTTGGCTATCTGGTATACAGTTCGCATGTCATTACGAGCTGCTGCACCTTCCGCTTCTTCCGCCTGTCTATCCATCCACTCCCGTCTGTCTCTCTGGGCACTGCGCTTCACTTCCCTGTTCTTCTCCATGTACTCCTGGTGAACAGTGTTGTTACCTGGCTTATCCCTATGCCTCTTCTGGTGTAGGGCTTTTCTGTCACTTATTAGCTTCCATGTGTGGTCGCTAATCCAAGATTCTCGGAGGGATTTCTTGTAACCCAAGACTTCTTTCCCCGCTGTAGTCATTGCCTCCTTCAGCTCATCCCACCATACTGTTGACCCTGGGGGAGGGTCTGCTAGGACAGAGAACCGGTTCCTCAGGGAGGTCTCGAACTTCTCTTCAGTTGCAGGGTCTTTCAGTTTGCTGGTGTCAAACCGTTTCGGAAGTGATGTCTTCTTCTTTTGTTTCTTTAGTCTGATCTTCATTTTAGCAATAGAAAGGTAGTGATCGCTGCCGACATCCGCTCCTCTATACACCCGAACATCCTGTAGACATGGGGTCCTCCATCTTGGACCAATCGCTATATGGTCAATCTGTGTCCTCGTTTTGTGGTCGTTAGACAACCAAGTTATCTTGTAGATGTCTTTGTGCTCAAAAAGTGATGAGCCAATCTTCATATTGTTCATTGAGCAAAACTGTATATATCTGTCTCCGTTGTCTGTGCGATTTCCAAAGGCGTGCGGACCCAAGGTGTGTTCAAAACCCTCTCTGCTTCCCCCAATCTGTGCATTCATATCTCCCATGATGACAAGGATGTCATGACGGGGGGTCTTGTCGACTAGGTCTTGTAGCTGTTCGTAGAAGGTGTCTTTGTGGATGTCGTCACGCTCGTTTGTTGGAGCATAGCATTGTACAATGGTAACCTTTGCATGATTAGTTACAAATCTAGCAGTCAAAAGGCGCTCGTTTATGGGTGACCATTCCTCGAGAGCGTTGCTGGCTGGCTTATCCAGTACAAGAGCTACTCCATCTCTGTGAATACCGTCTTGTCTGCCAGAGAATAGTATGGTTTTGTCATCTGATACAAATTTGCCTGAGTCAGTCCAACGGACTTCGCTAAGGCCCAGGATGTTGAGATTGTATTCTTCCATTTCCTTGATGACCTGTGCTAGTTTGGACGCCTGGTAAAGTGTTCTCACATTCCAGTATCCAATGCGTGTAATTGATTTTGCAGTCAGAACTCTGGTCTTCGGGGCACCAGCTTCCCCACTGGGGCTTTCACTGGTGTCCGTCCTTCTGTCTCCGTCCGGAGACGACTGTCGTCCTGGCTGCTTCTGAGCTGCTGTATTCCTGACTGTTTTCGTAGCACTCAACTTTTACAGGAACAGGTCGCTGACCTGAAGCCAAACCTCGTCGTCTTCTATCCCGCTGACAGGAAGGCGGTGCTGTGTCCATCCTTTGGCGACTACCCAAGTTCCACCCCCTCATTCGAGGTTACAGAGTAGGAATGTGGCACCTACCCCAGGACTAGGAACTTGGTACATTCGGGCCTCTGCACCACGACAAGGCGGATGGACCGGGAGCCCCAGGTGTTCGGGCATCCCAGCAGAGGACTTATTGGACTCCCACTGCATTTTAAAATCCCATCTCCGTGTAATAAAGGCTAACTGTCTCTGTACCTTTGACTGTAGAAACTTGGTGCAATTGACTATAAACTCTACTTGACTTCGCTCTTGTTGTCTTCTTGGCTCTCCGGTTAGACCCCAAATGGCTGCCGACATAGTGTGTCCATTTTGTAATTGGCCAAACCTGTTCCTCTGTTGTTTTTTTCAGGTCTGTTTTTTTTTCGGATTGGTCCAAGAAGAAAAAAATGTTTTGCACTCGTATGATGTACTGGTCCCCACACCTAACTGTTGGTATACCATACTATGTGTGTTTAGTCCTATGTTCAACCTTCCTGGCCACTTTGATTTCATACTGAAGGCAACTTTTTTTTTTGGCCAAACTTTTTTTTTATTCGCTCGCTCGCATCAGTTTTGGAGATCCCGGAGGATGTCATCCATATAATCAAATCAACATGGCCTAATGATGAAAAACCTAGGTTTGATGCTTGATGACATGTTATATGGTTTAAAGCAGAAACTACATGCATTTCCATATTTGGTTTGTATTGCATACCCCTATTTACTACTATATAATCAAAGATCTAATGCATTGAATTGGTAACTTTGAAGACAAGGCTGGTGCATCCATTTACTTCCCTCTTGCCCATGCAGTAAGAAAACACAGGCCAAACACTGTGTGAGCATTTCAGGACTGCATAATTATGACATGATGAACATGAATTACACTGAAGTCTAGTCGGTCAGATTATAGATACAGGGCAAGTTGACTGAAATGACTAGTCCACACAATATTTGGACTTACCGTGTGTAACACAGCTCTGTAGACATAGTCTTTCTTTCCATAGACATCATCCAGTTTCCTTCTTATGAAGAAGCCTCCCAGATGGCACATCAGTGATCTGGGGAACAGAAAGAGACATGATGTAAACTTTTCATCTGACAGGCATAATTGCCTTTTGTATCACTCAAGCCTTTTCACAAAGTCTGCAGCAAAATTGGTACATTTTTGGTCCTCTGAGAGATCATGGGATCCCTTGGTAAATGTATGGTACAAATTTCAGCCATTGTGTATTCTAGTGTTCCAAGGCCAAATTCAAATGTTTCATAATAATATATCTTGGCCATGATTTCCATATCGTAGCATTCAGGTATAAGATTGTTTAATAGCTGTTTCCAAAGCAGCATCCAGCTTCTAATTTTACAGGTATTTCCACACAATCCATCTCTGGTTGAGACAGGTACATGGTATATGACTGAAAAGTGTGAGCATAGTTTGAAGCACTAGCTGTGCCATTTTTAAAAGTTTGACTTACGAGAAGAAGGGAATTCTGAGGTTGTCCCCTGCGGCCACGTGAGGTGCCTGAATTTCATGGTTCCACAGTAGGAAGGTGAGGAGGATGTAATCTAGATGGGACCGATGGGTGGGTAGAAACACCAGTGGGATCCCTGTCTGTATGTGGGAACAACATCAACAATTATTTACTCTTACTTAAGTTACCATAACCTATACAGGCTAACTGATATCTATGTTCTCTTGGTATGTCCTTGGTATGGCCTTACGTGAAGGTATTCTGTACTTACCTGCGCATGTCATCTTAACAACATGCAGGTGTTTATAACGCTCACCTGTAACTATCTGAATCTATTAACAGCTATTGTGCAATCATGTCACCCATTCACACCCCTAACATGTGTACCTCTGCTGCCTGCTTGACCATGTCAATCTGCCCACGATGCACCTGGATGGATGACAGTAGGTGCCCCAGGGCCTTGTGCAGGAACCAGCCTGTAAACCTACATGATAAAATAAAGAAGACATCTTACAGTGTAGTCCTCACCAAGTAATGCAGTATTCAGTATTTATCAAGGATTTTTCAACTTCAAAACTGCCAGAAAACATTCATTTCTGCCAATAGCAGGAATGAAGCTTTTCTTCTTGATACTTACAACAATGTATCAGCCAGTGCTGTCAACTGCTCGTTGTGGGTATCTGCACACGTATATAGCACTGCTGTTTTTTATTCTTCCCATATTTCCATCAATATCTTCCTACCCATCAGACGGCAGGAAAATTGATCAGCCGACTAGACAAAGTGATCTTTTTGTAATACGCATGGTGTTCTCTAGGTTATATCGTACAACTTGCAGAGATTACAGGTCTCCAAGCCCCATCCAATGTTATGGGGTAGATTTTCAGCTGAAATACTAGTACATTATACATATTCTTCAATATCCCTTGATATTAACATTTGGTAACCTTCTGCCAGTCAACAGATATGAATGAAGCTCGTTGACTGTGTAACGTGCTTAACTGAGGTATGAAGGTCACAAGTTACAGGCCTTGATTTTACTTCACAAACAAGTAGAACTGATTTTGTTGGACAATTCTAACAAAGACAATACAGAAGTGTGAAAAGGAACTCCTTTCCTACAGGACCAAGAAGCATACCTGATAAATGGTGTCCAGATGTTTGAGGTCATTTTGTTGAAGATGGCAGAGGCAAGTTTCTCCTGTTGCTTCAACTCCAGTTGAAACTGCCCACTGTTGTCGTCATACTCTGTGTGCACCAAACAAACAAATAAACAGCGTGTGGAGAAATAGATAAATTTTGGTTACAGTTGGATCTGTTCAATAGTTTTTAAATAAAGGTAGGTTAGAATATGCAAGAGGAGTATCTGCAGGACAAGTTAGTCAGGTTTACACATTGTGCTTTTGTATTGTTTTATACCTGAGACAATTGTGTCCAAAAATTTCTAACTAGCTCACCTTCACAGTCTCGGATTACAGTCTTGCGCATGGCCTCTCTCACTCTAGAATTGAGATCAATAACATGATATTAATCTAATTTAAAAACAAATAATAATAAAATCCTAAAATCTATGACATGGTTCACATAAACCTGTTCTATTAACATCATTATAGACAGATTTTGTATGTGATGTTTAAACAGAACAAGGTGGGTGGCAAAGTGGTCCTGTGGTTAGGGCTGCTGACATACGTTCTACAGGGTCTGGGTTGGAATCTCTAGCAGGCCCCCATATTGTGCCCTTCAGATACCAAATATATTTCCTCACTACACAGGGCTCGAAATTCATTTTTGGGATTAGGTGCACTGGTGCACCCAGCTTAAAAAATTGGGTGCACCAAAAATATTTTGGGTGCATCACTTAAATTTAAGTAGAATGTCAGAAAAACCTAATAGCAAAACATAGTTACATGCTATCAAATTCTTAAACAAATACCATGACAGACATTTTTATTATCTTTCTAACCCTTAGATGTCAAGAATATGATGTATACAAAATGTACTAGTACACTTTGATATCTTTACCTGCACCCACCCAGTATTTCAACCCCTGCTACACTAAGGTGAAAATGAGTACCTCTCGGATAGGGCATAAAAATGGAGGTTCCATGTTTAGCACACCCCAAGTACTGTATGTTGAAGAAACAACCACACTTATTGGAATCGATTAGTTTACTATCAAAATATGATTGTGAGTGAATCAAACCTTAGAGTCCACTTTACACAGCTTGTACTTACGTCTACAGTACAAAACTGGTGTTATGCCTAGTGTCCACTTTACACAGCTTGTACTTACGTCTACAGTACAAAACTGGTGTTATGCCTTGGTGCTTTATCTATCATGCAAAATTAACAACCAAGTAGTTTGGCTTGCTCCTAACCTAGTGCAGGACAGGACTGCATTGTGCATGACCTCCGTACTGGGGTAGTAATGGTCCACTCGTCTAGTCACTGAGAACCACACCGTATAGAACAGGCGACCCAGCATCCCTGGGGGTCTGGGGAACAAACAACAAACAACCATAGTCACATTGGTCAAATTTCAAAAATAATTGTTCTGTACAATAAACTGCGGGTAGCGATCTTCGGAAGCAGACTAAAGCAAACAATTATATGTTCTGTACATTTACAACAAAATCTACTCTACAGTAGAAACAGGAGACAGCCCCGACACAAATCATAACAATTAGTCTTTGTTACATTACAAAATGGACACCTGTGGTTACGAGAAAAATGTCAAGAACTTTCACAGGTGCTCTCTTTAGTTACAATGCTATTAAGTATCTAGATTCATCCCACCTTTAAGTCATAATGCAACATAACATACAATGCTAGCATATCAAGATCATATGCAAAATTTGACTTTCCTAACAGAAACATATTGATTGCATAGGAACTGTTATTTTTAAGACACAACCTGCAGAGGCCAAACATTGCCACACCCTGTTGCCACAAATCACAAAACACAAAAAAAACGTGAAGCAGAATTCTCTCACATGAAACTGACAAAACAGCTGTAAACCTTTATACCGAACACTGTACAACATCAGGATAGTTTCAATCAGAAGATTAATCTGTAAATTCACTTTTGCAGTGGTTTTATTTTCTGGTATGACTATGAGGGAAAATTTGGCATTCACTGTGTTTTAAATTTGCAGTTGAAATATTCTGCAATACAGTAGATAGTTATATTCAGGGTCATGAATTCCCGGTAGAGAGGTCACCAGAAAAAATGTTACAATAAAACAACCACAAAAGCTTCAAGATTTACAGAATTTTAGGTTTGACTTATTTTCACGGTGAGAAAACATTACATGAGACAAGGACTCACTCTTCCTCTTCCTCATTCCTGAATGAATGCAGGGTAAAGAGCAAATCATCTTTAGTTCATACTAGCAGCCATGCAACCACTTCTAGGGCTGTTTGGGAGGATGACATGTACACAAGTCATGTAATACTAATGGAGTTTACAACTACAACCACTGTCAATCTATATCAGATTGCACAACACTAAATACACATTACAGACAGTAAAACAGAGAATCTTATTTTACATGTAGTTGATAGCAAACTAGACCCAGGTTTCTTGAATGATCTTTGTTGCAGGAAAAAAATTGAGATTGGACAATTAGATGTATTTCTTTATAAAAAAAAAAAGTGAACATTTTTCTTGTTTTCCTCATACACAGACAAAGATTTCCATGACACATTTCACCTACAGGAAGACTAGTAGATTACTTTACTAACCTGTGTTCAGCCAGTATGTCCAGCATGTTCCTCACACCCATTGTTGCTGTGTTCTCGTTAAAGAATGTGTTCTGTCAACAGAGATTGGGAGAATAAAACATTTTGTTTGCAAAGAGGAAGACCATGGACACAATATTATGTCCATTAGAAGACCAATATCATTAAAATAAAGCTTTGACCACCCCTATACCATACAAACTACTCACCCTGCTGACAGGCACACACTTGCTGCAGGCTCGACCAGTGAAGGGCCTGCTGCTCAGACTGGTGCTGTCCATCAACATAGGCTCAACCTTGAAGAAGTGCAGCCTCGGAGCTGATGATGGCTACAGGAAGACAAAAAGTCAGTTGATAAATGATTGCTGAATTAATGAATGGATGAAAAACACTATTTTTGTTTCAATCATCCCCAAGCATCAGTGTGAACTAGCCTGTGTTTACACAATCTCTCGCTGGATGGGGTTAATGAACCCCTCTCCTAGGTGGTGGCAACTGTAGGGCCGGCCGCTAGGAGCATGACTTTAGTCAGGCTATAGTAAGAACCTATTTCAAGTGGCTCAAATTTTAATATATCTAATATCTTTGAGTAATCATATATAAAGATTACACTGTAACAATCTACTGCACAACATTTATTGCAGCATCTTTACAACTTTCATTTCAGGATATGACCTTCGAGCCTCACAGCTGTAAGAAAAATCACAAATAGTGACTCACCAGTTTGTCCCTTCTAGCCCGGCTCTGCAGCCTCTTTGGGGCCCGTGATCTGGGTCTGACATTGTCGCTGTATCTCCCTGGTAGCCTGGGCTCAGTAAGCAGGCCGGGTACTCTGAAAATCAATTGTATAACTTTTCATCTAAAAGATAGATATATGAATTATGCTTAGCTCCCATAAAAATTTATTGATGATGTACACAGGGATAATGTCATTCTCAACAATGAAAAATCTTCTCCTTTTCACTTTCCCAGAGGATGTTTTCAAATTCATTTCTAGTCTTCCTCCAAAAAAACTTCAACTTTCAAGATGGACACATATTTGTGCACACTTGTCACTACCATGTACAAAGGAAAAAGGAATACTTTCCATACTTTCAGAAGGAAATGATGAAAACAAAGTTAACCTGTTCTTTTCTTCATCTTCAGTCTGCGACCTTGGTTCTGACTTCTGACACTGCCTTGACCCCTGACCTTTCTTCTCCCACTTGGCATAGACAGCATTTAGAGCATCTTGGTTCTCCATGTTACTGCCAATACAACCAGATTGAAGAGATCATCAGAGAAGCATTGTATTCCAGTCATAGTCTCTGCTAGGATTAGCCTATGTGAGTATGTGATCTTAGTAATGAACAAGGATAAACTCCTATTACATGTATTTGAACTATTTTCCAGAAAGAGTTACTGGTAATCATTTTTCTGGAATGTTTTTATCAAAGACTTATCATGATTCCTTCCCTGTCTTGTTTTAAGCCAGCCACAGTATTTGTAGGCTTAAAAACATAATGCGACAGTCCTGCTTGTTCGACTGCAAGTTGCAAGCCTGCCGTGCGTCGGCAATCCTCCATCAAGGGGCTTGATTTCCGTGCTATTGGCCTCTTCATAATATAATAATAATGCAAAGAGTGTTGTTGCTGTTCTTCTATCAACAGCTCAACTTTTCAAAATCCTCCTCAAAGTCACACCATTGTCCTTGTTACCCAGCCATGCTGTTGTCAATTAGAGTGAACAATGAAAATAATGCCGATAGCCGGGTGGATGTATCCTGGTAAATCAAGACCAATTCCCACCTCAATGTTGATGCTTTTTCCACAAGTGAGTCGAAGATGGTTGAAAGGGGACAAATTATGAGCCTCCTCCTTTCCTTTTTTCAACCTCCTTGATTGTTTCAAATTCAAGCATACCCAATTGACTATTCATTGTAAACAGCTCATGTTAAACATACAGGATCCACAAAAGCCCGACCTTTAACAACACTGTCTTTAGTATTTGTTTTACAATCCCGCCTGAAGGAGTAAATTATAATCAAAAATGTCAACCTTGGTCAGGCGACTTTGTTGTGCGAACCCCTTCAAGGACAAAACGATCAAGCGTGTGTTCTCATACGTATACCACTTATTGGTCAACCCCAAATACAGGAATATAAAAAGAGATAAAAACGTTTCAATAGAAGAAACACTGTCTTTCTACTCACCATCTTTTT